>NW_028283823.1:0-139872 GCF_059441095.1 Idiotropiscis lumnitzeri
AGAGACAAGGGAGCCTTCATCCTCTCTACCACCTGGACCAGCATCTTGGCGGAGTTAACGGACAGCGGGGGGCGTGACTTGCCTTCATTCTTGTGACAGGTAAGTCACGCCCTCATGGAACATCAGCTGATAAAGACGGGCCACAAGACACCATCATGTGACACTCTGAAGAAGGCGAAAGACTTTCGTATTGTGACATCCTCAAGGCCTAAACACTCATCCGAGCAAATATAAGGTAGATTTTGTTAACCTGCCCGGAGAAAAACATCAACGAAAATAATTTGTATTTGTTTTAACCAGTTGGTGGCGCTACCACTGCGATCAAAAATAAGTTGGCAGCCGTCTTCAGGGCCTGAATATCCTCAAATGTGAAAAATTTCGAGAAGATGGATCATCTGAATCATTTTGCAGGAACTTTTGTTGCCACGGAGAATAATCAGACTCTGCGGCACCGTAATAGCCACGCCCTTCGAAGGAAAGTCACAAAAATAGGGATAGAGTAAGATCAATGTCTTGAGTCTTTTCTAGCCAATTTTCAATCGGATTCGTTAAAAGGGCACCGTGCAGTACGTCAAAATGTAAAAAATGATATTTATTGGCGCAAGGTGTATAACTGAATATAAACATATAGATGTCTTCAGGTACCGACTCTTTATGTACATGTGAAGTTTTGGATTTTTAGCAGCATGTGCAAGAGAGTTATTAAGCATTTTGTCCATTGCGGCGAAGGAAATCTTAAGTGAAAACTTCGAAGCCCCGCCCCCGTCATATTGTATTTCGGAAACAAAAAGTTTTAGCCCCAGTGTTTGTCCCAGGTCTTAAGATGCTACAGACAGAATTTTAAGGCAATCAGATGAAGCCTTTAGGATCAGGGTGCAAAAGAATGACCCCTGTAAACATGCAAAAAAGGGCAAAAGTCGGACTTTCAAAAATTCATAACTCACTTCCTGTTCATATTAGACGTTAAAATATCAAATTTTTCGCCATGCCCGATGAGACTGCCAAGTTTGGTGAATTTTTGTGCATGTTTCGGGGGTCAAAAATGCAATCGAACAATCGGAAAAATAATAATAATAATAATTTCTACAAAAACAATAGGGACTTCGCAGCGGTCGCTGCTCAGGCCCTAATAATAATAATAATAATAATAATAATAAAAGTAATAATATTTTCTACAAAAACAATAGGGACCTCGCAGCCGTCGCAGCTTGGGCCCTAATAACAATTTCTAGAAAAACAATAGGGACCTCGCAGCGGTCACTGCTCGGGCCCTAATAATAATAATAATAATAATTTCCACAAAAACAATGGGGACCTCGTAGCGGTCGCTGCTCGGGCCCTAATAATAATTTCTACATAAACAATAGGGACCTCGCCGCGGTCGCTGCTCGGGCCCCAATAATAATTTCTACACAAAGTCCATTGTGGTGACCCGCCCCCTTTTAAGTAAATTCAAAATGGCCGACTTCCTGTAAAACCTAGCTTATTGCTCCAAGAGACTTTTTTGTAGGTCTTGGTCTTATACATACAGTGAACCCTCGCTACTTCGCGGTTCACCTTTCGCGGGTTCAGTGCTTCGCGGGTATAAAAAATATTCGGGGGCATTGTAGTTTCGCCGAGCGGCACGACGGGGCGCTGGAGCGGTTAGACGGCCGGCGTGCGCCGAAGAAGAGCGTGGGCGAAGAGGAGAGTGGACGAAGAAGAGCACGTTCCCCCGGACACGATCGGTGACGACGTTTCGCGCGGTTCGGACCGTACCAGAGCTCCGGCCGGCGTGCGTGGCAGTTAAGCCGTAGAGGAGCACCTTCCCCGGGCACGGGCGGTGCCAAGCGGCCCCTAAGTTTAACCGAATGGAAGCTCCGGAGGAGGAGGGCATGCTCGCGTCACAGTAAGCCGAAGAGGAGCACCTTCCCCGGGCACGGGCGGTTCCAAGCGGCCCCTAAGTTTAACCGAATGGAATCTCCGGAGGAGGAGGGCATGCTCGCGACACAGTAAGCCGAAGAGGAGCACCTTCCCCGGGCACGGGCGGTGCCAAGCGGCCCCTAAGTTTAACCGAATGGAAGCTCCGGGGGAGGAGGGTGGGCGTGTGTCACAGTTAAGCCGAATTGGAGCACCTCTTCCGCCCGGGCACGAGCGGAGCGCGAAGCTGTCAGTTATGAATGAATAAATGAATAAATAAATAAAGAATGCCACCTTTCATTTCACAGGGCACACCGGACGGCGTACCAGCAGGTAAAAGTCGGAGTAATTAAATAAATACAAAAAGAATGGCTGGGGAATAAAAAAATAATACGTTTTAATAATAATTAGTTTTTTTTGTTATAACATGAATTTCACTCTCTCTCTCCCCGTATATATATATATATATATATACATATATATATATATATATTTATTATATATATTGTATTTTCTTTTAAGCATTTTTGAAGGTGCGCCGCTACTTCGCGGATTTTCAGTTTTCGCGGGTGGTCTCTGTCCCCATTAACCGCCATAACCGAGGGTTCACTGTACTCCATAAAATTTACAAAAAGCGAGGTGAAACACTCAACCAGGGCTGCTTTTTTGAACATTTCTCGAGGGCCATGGCGAGCCATTTCAAAAAAGCTGCACAACTAACGTATAAAATATTGATAAATTTGCTCTGCCTGATGTGTGTGTAAAGTTTCACGAGTTGTCGTTCATATGTAGAACCTCATAATCAGCGTTGTTTTATTGCCGAACAGTGCAATGCCACTCCCACAACTTTACACGAAAAAGGACGAATTTCGTATTGTGACATCCTCATGGCCGAAACAGTCATCCGAGCATATATGAGGGCGACCTTGTTGTGTTGAGTTGCACGGAGAAAAACATCCAAGAAAATAACTTGTATTAGCTTTTACCAGTTGGTGGCGCTACTACTACGATGAAAAATAAGTTGGTAGATGTCTTCAGGGCTGAAGTATCCTCAAATGTGTACAACTTCGAGAAGATAGGATCATCTGAGTCATGTTGCCGGAGCTTTTGTTGCCACAGAGTACAATCTGACTTTTCAGCACCGTAATAGCCATGCCTTTTGCCAAAACATCACAAAATTCGGCAGAGAGAAAGATCATTGTCTTGAGTCTTTTCTGACTAATTTTCAGTCGGATTTGTCAAAAGGGCACCGTGCAGGATGTGAAAATTAAAATAAAAACACATTTTTGATTCCACTTGGCGGCGCTGTGTGTATAACAAAATAATAACATTAAGATGTCTTCAGGTCGGGACGTTTTATTTACAGGTGAAGGTTTGGATTTTCAGGAGCATGTGCAGGGGAGTTATTAAGCATTCATTTATTTGTATTAGGTTCATTTTGTCTTCTTATTATTGATATTTGACTGATTCATTAAAAGCAGACAATTATGTTTTAGGTTAATTTTTTACCTGACATGTTTCGGCGAGTCTTTCGCCTTCTTCAGAGTGTCGCATGATGGTGTCTTGAGACCCGTCTTTATCAGCTGATGTTCCATGAGGGTGTGACTTACCTGTCAAAAAAATGAAAAATCAGAGCAGTAAAAGAACAAGCACAACATGAACATTACAAATCAGCAATCACTGACCACTGCAAAAGGGAAAACCACATCATGGACCGGGAGAAGGGCAGGGTCATCCGCACCGAAGAGAACAAACAACAGCGCTGGATCAGAGAGGCCATTGAGATCTGCAAGCGAGGCATAAAAACCATGAACAGAGACAAGGGAGCCTTCATCCTCTCTACCACCTAGAGCAGCATCTTGGCGGAGTGAACGGACAGCGGGGGTGTGACTTGCCTTCATTCTTGTGACAGGTAAGTCACGCCCTCATGGAACATCAGCTGATAAAGACGGGTCACAAGACACCATCATGTGACACTCTGAAGAAGGCGAAAGACTTTCGTATTGTGACATCCTCAAGGCCTAAACACTCATCCGAGCAAATATAAGGTAGATTTTGTGAACCTGCCCGGAGAAAAACATCAACGAAAATAATTTGTATTTGTTTTAACCAGTTGGTGGCGCTACCACTGCGATCAAAAATAAGTTGGCAGCCGTCTTCAGGGCCTGAATATCCTCAAATGTGAAAAATTTCGAGAAGATGGATCATCTGAATCATTTTGCAGGAACTTTTGTTGCCACGGAGAATAATCAGACTCTGCGGCACCGCAATAGCCACGCCCTTCGAAGGAAAGTCACAAAAATAGGGATAGAGTAAGATCAATGTCTTGAGTCTTTTCTAGCCAATTTTCAATCGGATTCGTTAAAAGGGCACCGTGCAGTACGTCAAAATGTAAAAAATGTTATTGATTGGCGCAAGGTGTATAACAGAATATAAACATATAGATGTCTTCAGGTACCGACTCTTTATGTACATGTGAAGTTTTGGATTTTTAGCAGCATGTGCAGGAGAGTTATTAAGCATTTTGTCCATTGCGGCGAAGGAAATCTTAAGTGAAAACTTTGAAGCCCCGCCCCCGTCATATAGTATTTCGGAAACAAAAGATTTTAGCCCCAGTGTTTGTCCCAGGTCTTAAGATGCTACAGACAGAATTTTAAGGCAATCAGATGAAGCCTTTAGGATCAGGGTGCAAAAGAATGACCCCTGTAAACATGCAAAAAAGGGCAAAAGTCGGACTTTCAAAAATTCATAACTCACTTCCTGTTCATATTAGACGTTAAAATATCAAATTTCTCGCCATGCCCGATGAGACTGCCAAGTTTGGTGAGTTTTTGTGCATGTTTCGGGGTCAAAAATGCGATCGTACAATCGGAAAAATAATAATAATAATAATTTCTACAAAAACAACAGGGACTTCGCAGCGGTCGCTGCTCAGGCCCTAATAATAATAATAATAATAATAATAAAAGTAATGATATTTTCTACAAAAACAATAGGGACCTCGCAGCCGTCGCAGCTCGGGCCCTAATAACAATTTCTAGAAAAACAATAGGGACCTCGCAGCGGTCACTGCTCGGGCCCTAATAATAATAATAATAATAATTTCCACAAAAACAATGGGGACCTCGTAGCGGTCGCTGCTCGGGCCCTAATAATAATTTCTACATAAACAATAGGGACCTCGCCGCGGTCGCTGCTCGGGCCCCAATAATAATTTCTACACAAAGTCCATTGTGGTGACCCGCCCCTTTTAAGTAAATTCAAAATGGCCGACTTCCTGTAAAACCTAGCTCATTGCTCCAAGAGACTTTTTTGTAGGTCTTGGTCTTATACATACAGTGAACCCTCGCTACTTCGCGGTTCACCTTTCGCGGGTTCAGTGCTTCGCGGGTATAAAAAATATTCGGGGGCATTGTAGTTTCGCCGAGCGGCACGACGGGCGCTGGAGCGGTTAGACGGCCGGCGTGCGCCGAAGAAGAGCGTGGGCGAAGAGGAGAGTGGACGAAGAAGAGCACGTTCCCCCGGACACGATCGGTGGCGACGTTTCGCGCGGTTCGGACCGTACCAAGGCTCCGGCCGGCGTGCGTGGCAGTTAAGCCGTAGAGGAGCACCGTCCCCGGGCACGGGCGGTGCCAAGCGGCCCCTAAGTTTAACCGAATGGAAGCTCCGGAGGAGGAGGGCATGCTCGCGTCACAGTAAGCCGAAGAGGAGCACCTTCCCCAGGCACGGGCGGTTCCAAGCGGCCCCTAAGTTTAACCAAATGGAAGCTCCGGAGGAGGAGGGCATGCTCGCGTCACAGTAAGCCGAAGAGGAGCACCTTTGCCGGGCACGGGCGGTTCCAAGCGGCCCCTAAGTTTAACCGAATGGAAGCTCCGGAGGAGGCGGGCATGCTCGCGTCACAGTAAGCCGAAGAGGAGCACCTTCCCCGGGCACGGGCGGTGCCAAGCGGCCCCTAAGTTTAACCGAATGGAAGCTCCGGGGGAGGAGGGCGGGCGTGTGTCACAGTTAAGCCGAATTGGAACACCTCTTCCGCCCGGACACGAACGGAGCGCGAAGCTGTCAGTTATGAATGAATAAATGAATAAATAAATAAATAATTAAAGAATGCCACCTTTCATTTCACAGGGAACACCGGACGGCGTACCAGCTGGTAAAAGTCGGAGTAATTAAATAAATACAAAAAGAATGGCTGGGGAATAAAAAAATAATACGTTTTAATAATAATTTGGTTTTTTTGTTATAACATGAATTTCACTCTCTCTCTCTCTCTCTCCCCGTATATATATATATATATATATATATATATATATATATATATATATATATTTATTATATATATTGTATTTTCTTTTAAGCATTTTTGAAGGTGCGCCGCTACTTCGCGGATTTTCAGTTTCCGCGGGTGGTCTCGGTCCCCATTAACCGCGATAACCGAGGGTTCACTGTACTCCATAAAATTTACAAAAAGCGAGGTGAAACACTCAACCAGGGCTGCTTTTTTGAACATTTCTCGAGGGCCATGGCGAGCCATTTCAAAAAAGCTGCACAACTAACGTATAAAATATTGATAAATTTGCTCTGCCTGATGTGTGTGTCAAGTTTCACGAGTTGTCGTTCATATTTAGAACCTCGTAATCAGCGTTGTTTTATTGCCAAACAGTGCAATGCCACTCCCACAACTTTTCACGAAAAAGGATGAATTTCGTATTGTGACATCCTCATGGCCGAAACAGTCCTCCGAGCATATATGAGGGCGACCTTGTTGAGTTGCACGGAGAAAAACATCCAAGAAAATAACTTGTATTAGCTTTTACCAGTTGGTGGCGCTACTACTACGATGAAAAATAAGTTGGTAGATGTCTTCAGGGCTGAAGTATCCTCAAATGTGTACAACTTCGAGAAGATAGGATCATCTGAGTCATGTTGCCGGAGCTTTTGTTGCCACAGAGTACAATCGGACTTTTCAGCACCGTAATAGCCACGCCTTTTGCCAAAACGTCACAAAATTCGGCAGAGAGTAAGATCATTGTCTTGAGTCTTTTCTGACTAATTTTCAGTCGGATTCGTCAAAAGGGCACCGTGCAGTATGTGAAAATTAAAATAAAAACAAATTTTTGATTCCACTTGGCGGCGCTGTGTGTATAACAAAATAATAACATTAAGATGTCTTCAGGTCGGGACATTTTATTTACAGGTGAAGGTTTGGATTATTAGGAGCATGTGCAGGGGAGTTATTAAGCATTCATTTATTTGTATGAGGTTCATTTTGTCTTCTTATTATTGATATTTGACAGATTCATTAAAAGCAGACAATTATGTTTTAGGTAAATGTTTTACCTGACATGTTTCGGCGAGTCTTTCGCCTTCTTCAGAGTGTCGCATGATGGTGTCTTGAGACCCGTCTTTATCAGCTTATGTTCCATGAGGGTGTGAATTACCTGTCAAAAAAATGAAAAATCATAGCAGTAAAAGAACAAGCACAACATGAATATTACAAATCAGCAATCACTGACCACTGCAGAAGGGAAAACCACATCATGGACCGGGAGAAGGGCAGGGTCATCCGCACCGAAGAGAACAAACAACAGCGCTGGATCAGAGAGGCCATTGAGATCTGCAAGCGAGGCATAAAAACCATGAACAGAGACAAGGGAGCCTTCATCCTCTCTACCACCTGGAGCAGCATCTTGGCGGAGTGAACGGACAGCGGGGGGTGTGACTTGCCTTCATTCTTGTGACAGGTAAGTCACGCCCTCATGGAACATCAGCTGATAAAGACGGGTCACAAGACACCATCATGTGACACTCTGAAGAAGGCGAAAGACTTTCGTATTGTGACATCCTCAAGGCCTAAACACTAATCCGAGCAAATATAAGGTAGATTTTGTGAACCTGCCCGGAGAAAAACATCAACGAAAATAATTTGTATTTGTTTTACCAGTTGGTGGCGCTACCACTGCGATCAAAAATAAGTTGGCAGCCGTCTTCAGGGCCTGAATATCCTCAAATGTGAAAAATTTCGAGAAGATGGATCATCTGAATCATTTTGCAGGAACTTTTGTTGCCACGGAGAATAATCAGACTCTGCGGCACCGCAATAGCCACGCCCTTCGAAGGAAAGTCACAAAAATAGGGATAGAGTAAGATCAATGTCTTGAGTCTTTTCTCGCCAATTTTCAATCGGATTCGTTAAAAGGGCACCGTGCAGTACGTCAAAACGTAAAAAATGATATTGATTGGCGCAAGGTGTATAACAGAATATAAACATATAGATGTCTTCAGGTACCGACTCTTTATGTACATGTGAAGTTTTGGATTTTTAGCAGCATGTGCAGGAGAGTTATTAAGCATTTTGTCCATTGCGGCGAAGGAAATCTTAAGTGAAAACTTTGAAGCCCCGCCCCCGTCATATAGTATTTCGGAAACAAAAGATTTTAGCCCCAGTGTTTGTCCCAGGTCTTAAGATGCTACAGACAAAATTTTAAGGCAATCAGATGAAGCCTTTAGGATCAGGGTGCAAAAGAATGACCCCTGTAAACATGCAAAAAAGAGCAAAAGTCGGACTTTCAAAAATTCATAACTCACTTCCTGTTCATATTAGACGTTTAAAATATCAAATTTCTCGCCATGCCCGATGAGACTGCCAAGTTTGGTGAGTTTTTGTGCATGTTTCGGGGGTCAAAAATGCGATCGAACAATCGGAAAAATAATAATAATAATAATTTCTACAAAAACAACAGGGACTTCGCAGCGGTCGCTGCTCAGGCCCTAATAATAATAATAATAATAATAATAAAAAAAGTAATAATATTTTCTAGAAAAACAATAGGGACCTCGCAGCGGTCACTGCTCGGGCCCTAATAATAATAATAATAATAATTTCCACAAAAACAATGGGGACCTCGTAGCGGTCGCTGCTCGGCCCTAATAATAATTTCTACATAAACAATAGGGACCTCGCCGCGGTCGCTGCTCGGGCCCCAATAATAATTTCTACACAAAGTCCATTGTGGTGACCCGCCCCCTTTTAAGTAAATTCAAAATGGCCGACTTCCTGTAAAACCTAGCTCATTGCTCCAAGAGACTTTTTTGTAGGTCTTGGCCTTATACATACAGTGAACCCTCGCTACTTCGCGGTTCACCTTTCGCGGGTTCAGTGCTTCGCGGGTATAAAAAATATTCGGGGGCATTGTAGTTTCGCCGAGCGGCACGACGGGCGCTGGAGCGGTTAAACGGCCGGCGTGCGCCGAAGAAGAGCGTGGGCGAAGAGGAGATTGGACGAAGAAGAGCACGTTCCCCCGGACACGATCGGTGGCGACGTTTCGCGCGGTTCGGACCGTACCAGAGCTCCGGCCGGCGTGCGTGGCAGTTAAGCCGTAGAGGAGCACCTTCCCCGGGCACGGGCGGTGCCAAGCGGCCCCTAAGTTTAACCGAATGGAAGCTCCGGAGGAGGAGGGCATGCTCGCGTCACAGTAAGCCGAAGAGGAGCACCTTCCCCGGGCACGGGCGGTTCCAAGCGGCCCCTAAGTTTAACCGAATGGAAGCTCCGGAGGAGGAGGGCATGCTCGCGTCACAGTAAGCCGAAGAGGAGCACCTTCGCCGGGCACGGGCGGTTCCAAGCGGCCCCTAAGTTTAACCGAATGGAAGCTCCGGAGGAGGAGGGCATGCTCGCGACACAGTAAGCCGAAGAGGAGCACCTTCCCCGGGCACGGGCGGTGCCAAGCGGCCCCTAAGTTTAACCGAATGGAAGCTCCGGGGGAGGAGGGCGGGCGTGTGTCACAGTTAAGCCGAATTGGAACACCTCTTCCGCCCGGGCACGAACGGAGCGCGAAGCTGTCAGTTATGAATGAATAAATGAATAAATAAATAAATAAATAAAGAATGCCACCTTTCATTTCACAGGGCACACCGGACGGCGTACCAGCAGGTAAAAGTCGGAGTAATTAAATAAATACAAAAAGAATGGCTGGGGAATAAAAAAATAATACGTTTTAATAATAATTTGGTTTTTTTGTTATAACATGAATTTCACTCTCTCTCTCTCTCCTCGTATATATATATATATATATATATATATATAAATATATATATATATATATATATTTATATATTTATTATATATATTGTATTTTTTTTTAAGCATTTTTGAAGGTGCGCCGCTACTTCGCGGATTTTCAGTTTTTGCGGGTGGTCTCGGTCCCCATTATAATATAATAATAATAATATAATATTCCCTTTATTAGTCCCACAATGGGGAAATTTGAGATTCTAACCCAGGCCTCGTGGGGAGACTGGGTCCTGAACGCGGCGCCTTAGACCACTCGGCCATCCTGGCAGCCATAATAATACTAATATTCCCTTTATTAGTCCCACAATGGGGAAATTCGAGATTCGAACCCAGGCCTCCTGGGGAGACTGGGTCCTGAACGCGGCGCCTTAGACCACTCGGCCATCCTGGCAGCCAAAGAAATCATGCGAGGCACATCAGGTGGGGATCGAACCCGCGCCGATAATACGTGCTTGCACTGCAATTCTTGTCATTGACCATTCGACCATTTTAACATTAACCGCGATAACCGAGGGTTCACTGTACTCCATAAAATTTACAAAAAGCGAGGTGAAACACTCAACCAGGGCTGCTTTTTTGAACATTTCTCGAGGGCCATGGCGAGCCATTTCAAAAAAGCTGCACAACTAACGGATAAAATATTGATAAATTTGCTCTGCCTGATGTGTGTGTAAAGTTTCACGAGTTGTCGTTCATATTTAGAACCTCATAATCAGCGTTGTTTTATTGCCGAACAGTGCAATGCCACTCCCACAACTTTTCACGAAAAAGGATGAATTTCGTATTGTGACATCCTCATGGCCGAAACAGTCATCCGAGCATATATGAGGGCGACCTTGTTGAGTTGCACGGAGAAAAACATCCAAGAAAATAATTTGTATTAGCTTTTACCAGTTGGTGGCGCTACTACTACGATGAAAAATAAGTTGGTAGATGTCTTCAGGGCTGAAGTATCCTCAAATGTGTACAACTTCGAGAAGATAGGATCATCTGAGTCATGTTGCCGGAGCTTTTGTTGCCACAAAGTACAATCGGACTTTTCAGCACCGTAATAGCCACGCCTTTTGCCAAAACGTCACAAAATTCGGCAGAGAGTAAGATCATTGTCTTGAGTCTTTTCTGACAAATTTTCAGTCGGATTCGTCAAAAGGGCACCGTGCAGTATGTGAAAATTAAAATAAAAACACATTTTTGATTCCACTTGGCGGCGCTGTGTGTATAACAAAATAATAACATTAAGATGTCTTCAGGTCGGGACGTTTTATTTACAGGTGAAGGTTTGGATTTTTAGGAGCATGTGCAGGGGAGTTATTAAGCATTCATTTATTTGTATTAGGTTCATTTTGTCTTCTTATTATTGATATTTGACAGATTCATTAAAAGCAGACAATTATGTTTTAGGTTAATTTTTTACCTGACATGTTTCGGCGAGTCTTTCGCCTTCTTCAGAGTGTCGCATGATGGTGTCTTGAGACCCGTCTTTATCAGCTGATGTTCCATGAGGGTGTGACTTACCTGTCAAAAAAATGAAAAATCAGAGCAGTAAAAGAACAAGCACAACATGAATATTACAAATCAGCAATCACTGACCACTGCAAAAGGGAAAACCACATCATGGACCGGGAGAAGGGCAGGGTCATCCGCAACGAAGAGAACAAACAACAGCGCTGGATCAGAGAGGCCATTGAGATCTGCAAGCGAGGCATAAAAACCATGAACAGAGACAAGGGAGCCTTCATCCTCTCTACCACCTGGAGCAGCATCTTGGCGGAGTGAAAGGACAGCGGGGGGCGTGACTTGCCTTCATTCTTGTGACAGGTAAGTCACGCCCTCATGGAACATCAGCTGATAAAGACGGGTCACAAGACACCATCATGTGACACTCTGAAGAAGGCGAAAGACTTTCATATTGTGACATCCTCAAGGCCTAAACACTCATCCGAACAAACATAAGGTAGATTTTGTTAACCTGCCCGGAGAAAAACATCAACGAAAATAATTTGTATTTGTTTTAACCAGTTGGTGGCGCTACCACTGCGATCAAAAATAAGTTGGCAGCCGTCTTCAGGGCCTGAATATCCTCAAATGTGAAAAATTTCGAGAAGATGGATCATCTGAATCATTTTGCAGGAACTTTTGTTGCCACGGAGATTAATCAGACTCTGCGGCACCGTAATAGCCACGCCCTTCGAAGGAAAGTCACAAAAATAGGGATAGAGTAAGATCAATGTCTTGAGTCTTTTCTAGCCAATTTTCAATCGGATTCGTTAAAAGGGCACCGTGCAGTACGTCAAAATGTATAAAATTATATTGATTGGCGCAAGGTGTATAACTGAATATAAACATATCGATGTCTTCAGGTACCGACTCTTTATGTACATGTGAAGTTTTGGATTTTTAGCAGCATGTGCAGGAGAGTTATTAAGCATTTTGTCCATTGCGGCGAAGGAAATCTTAAGTGAAAACTTCGAAGCCCCGCCCCCGTTCATATAGTATTTCGGAAACAAAAGATTTTAGCCCCAGTGTTTGTCCCAGGTCTTAAGATGCTACAGACAGAATTTTAAGGCAATCAGATGAAGCCTTTAGGATCAGGGTGCAAAAGAATGACCCCTGTAAACATGCAAAAAAGGGCAAAAGTCGGACTTTCAAAAATTCATAACTCACTTCCTGTTCATATTAGACGTTAAAATATCAAATTTTTCGCCATGCCCGATGAGACTGCCAAGTTTGGTGAATTTTTGTGCATGTTTCGGGGGTCAAAAATGCGATCGAACAATCGGAAAAATAATAATAATAATAATTTCTACAAAAACAATAGGGACTTCGCAGCCGTCGCAGCTCGGGCCCTAATAACAATAGGGACCTCGCAGCGGTCACTGCTCGGGCCCTAATAATATTAATAATAATAATTTCCACAAAAACAATGGGGACCTCGTAGCGGTCGCTGCTCGGGCCCTAATAATAATTTCTACATAAACAATAGGGACCTCGCCGCGGTCGCTGCTCGGGCCCCAATAATAATTTCTACACAAAGTCCATTGTGGTGACCCGCCCCCTTTTAAGTAAATTCAAAATGGCCGACTTCCTGTAAAACCTAGCTCATTGCTCCAAGAGACTTTTTTGTAGGTCTTGGTCTTATACATACAGTGAACCCTCGCTACTTCGCGGTTCACCTTTCGCGGGTTCAGTGCTTCGCGGGTATAAAAAATATTCGGGGGCATTGTAGTTTCGCCGAGCGGCACGACGGGGCGCTGGAGCGGTTAGACGGCCGGCGTGCGCCGAAGAAGAGCGTGGGCGAAGAGGAGAGTGGACGAAGAAGAGCACGTTCCCCCGGACACGATCGGTGGCGACGTTTCGCGCGGTTCGGACCGTACCAGAGCTCCGGCCGGCGTGCGTGGCAGTTAAGCCGTAGAGGAGCACCTTCCCCGGGCACGGGCGGTGCCAAGCGGCCCCTAAGTTTAATGGAATGGAAGCTCCGGAGGAGGAGGGCATGCTCGCGTCACAGTAAGCCGAAGAGGAGCACCTTCCCCGGGCACGGGCGGTTCCAAGCGGCCCCTAAGTTTAACCGAATGGAAGCTCCGGAGGAGGAGGGCATGCTCGCGACACAGTAAGCCGAAGAGGAGCACCTTCCCCGGGCACGGCGGTGCCAAGCGGCCCCTAAGTTTAACCGAATGGAAGCTCCGGGGGAGGAGGGTGGGCGTGTGTCACAGTTAAGCCGAATTGGAGCACCTCTTCCGCCCGGGCACGAGCGGAGCGCGAAGCTGTCAGTTATGAATGAATAAATGAATAAATAAATAAAGAATGGCACCTTTCATTGCACAGGGCACACCGGACGGCGTACCAGCAGGTAAAAGTCGGAGTAATTAAATAAATACAAAAAGAATGGCTGGGGAATAAAAAAATAATACGTTTTAATAATAATTTGTTTTTTTTGTTATAACATGAATTTCACTCTCTCTCTCCCCGTATATATATATATATATATATATATATATTGTATTTTTTTTTAAAGCATTTTTGAAGGTGCGCCGCTACTTCGCGGATTTTCAGTTTTCGCGGGTGGTCTCGGTCCCCATTAACCGCGATAACCGAGGGTTCACTGTACTCCATAAAATTTACAAAAAGCGAGGTGAAACACTCAACCAGGGCTGCTCTGCATGTTGTGCTGGGCCACCTGGAACAACAGCGGAGCTATGCAAGGATGCTCTTTGTGGACTACAGCTCGGCATTCAACACAATCATCCCAGACATCCTCGTCGCCAAACTGGACACTCTCGGCCTCCCTGCCCTCACACACATCTGGATTAAGGACTTTCTGACCAACAGACCCCAGACTGTGTTGCTCGGCCCCTACACGTCCTCCACCCTCATGGTGAGCACCGGTTCCCCCCAAGGATGCGTGCTGAGCCCTCTCCTGTACGCCCTCTACACCTACGACTGCAGCCCGGCCCACGGCAACAACACCATCGTCAAGTTTGCTGACGACACGACAGTGGTCGGTCTGATCTCGGAAGGTGACGAGACAGCCTACAGAGAGGAGGTAGGGAGACTGACAACTTGGTGCAAGGACAACAGACTGCACCTTAACTCTGCTAAAACAAAGGAGATTGTCGTCGACTTCAGGAGGAACAAGACGCTGCCGCACCCCTCTGCATCGAAGGCGTGTGTGTGGAGAGGGTCCACACGTTCAAGTTCCTGGGAGTACAGATCTCCGATGACCTTTCTTGGAGTCACAACACCACAGCAGTGGTAAAGAAGGTCCGCCAACGTCTGCACTTCCTGAGAGTCCTCAGGAAATTCAACCTGGACAGGAAGCTGCTGCTGGCCTTCTACCACTCGTCCATCAAGAGCCTGCTGACGTACTGTGTCTCCACCTGGTACAGCGGCTGCACTGAGGCGGACAGAGTGAGGCTCCAGAGGACAGTCAAAACAGCGCAAAGGATTATTGGCTGCCCTCTCCCCTCGCTGTCGGACATCTACACCGCCCGGTGCCTCAGAGGGGCTCTCAACATCGTCAAAGACAATACCCACCCAAACTCACACCTGTTCGACCGGTTGCCCTCTGGCAGGCGCTACAGATGCATCAAATCAAGGACCAATAGACTGAGAAACAGTTTCTTTCCGAGAGCCATCTCCATACTGAACTCTCACACACACACGAGACCACCCTAACCTTGCAAAACAGCATTGTGATGTGTTTCTATATGCCCTATTCAGTACTGAATTCCATTGCACTGTCTTATTTATTTATCTAATTTATATATTGTCTGTATTATTGTTGTATTGCACTGGAGAGGGGAGCCCTCTAATCTCGTTGCACACTTGAGTACAATGACAATAAAGGGATTTCTATTTCTATTCTATTCTTTTTTTAACTTTTCTCGAGGGCCAAGGCGAGCCATTTCAAAAAAGCTGCACAACTAACGTATAAAATATTGATAAATTTGCTCTGCCTGATGTGTGTGTAAAGTTTCACGAGTTGTCGTTCATATTTAGAACCTCATAATCAGCGTTGTTTTATTGCCGAACAGTGCAATGCCACTCCCACAACTTTTCACGAAAAAGGATGAATTTCGTATTGTGACATCCTCATGGCCGAAACAGTCATCCGAGCATATATGAGGGCGACCTTGTTGAGTTGCACGGAGAAAAACATCCAAGAAAATAACTTGTATTAGCTTTTACCAGTTGGTGGCGCTACTACTACGATGAAAAATAAGTTGGTAGATGTCTTCAGGGCTGAAGTATCCTCAAATGTGTACAACTTCGAGAAGATAGGATCATCTGAGTCATGTTGCCGGAGCTTTTGTTGCCACAAAGTACAATCGGACTTTTCAGCACCGTAATAGCCACGCCTTTTGCCAAAACGTCACAAAATTCGGCAGAGAGTAAGATCATTGTCTTGAGTCTTTTCTGACTAATTTTCAGTCGGATTCGTCAAAAGGGCACCGTGCAGTACGTGAAAATTAAAATAAAAACACATTTTTGATTCCACTTGGCGGCGCTGTGTGTATAACAAAATAATAACATTAAGATGTCTTCAGGTCGGGACGTTTTATTTACAGGTGAAGGTTTGGATTTTTAGGAGCATGTGCAGGGGCGTTATTAAGCATTCATTTATTTGTATTAGGTTCATTTTGTCTTCTTATTATTGATATTTGACTGATTCATTAAAAGCAGACAATTATGTTTTAGGTTAATTTTTTACCTGACATGTTTCGGCGAGTCTTTCGCCTTCTTCAGAGTGTCGCATGATGGTGTCTTGAGACCCGTCTTTATCAGCTGATGTTCCATGTGGGTGTGACTTACCTGTCAAAAAAATGAAAAATCAGAGCAGTAAAAGAACAAGCACAACATGAACATTACAAATCAGCAATCACTGACCACTGCAAAAGGGAAAACCACATCATGGACCGGGAGAAGGGCAAGGTCATCCGCACCGAAGAGAACAAACAACAGCGCTGGATCAGAGAGGCCATTGAGATCTGCAAGCGAGGCATAAAAACCATGAACAGAGACAATCCTCTCTACCACCTGGAGCAGCATCTTGGCGGAGTGAACGGACAGCGGGGGGCGTGACTTGCCTTCATTCTTGTGACAGGTAAGTCACGCCCTCATGGAACATCAGCTGATAAAGACGGGTCACAAGACACCATCATGTGACACTCTGAAGAAGGCGAAAGACTTTCGTATTGTGACATCCTCAAGGCCTAAACACTCATCCGAGCAAATATAAGGTAGATTTTGTTAACCTGCCCGGAGAAAAAAATCAACGAAAATAATTTGTATTTGTTTTAACCAGTTGGTGGCGCTACCACTGCGATCAAAAATAAGTTGGCAGCCGTCTTCAGGGCCTGAATATCCTCAAATGTGAAAAATTTCGAGAAGATGGATCATCTGAATCATTTTGCAGGAACTTTTGTTGCCACGGAGAATAATCAGACTCTGCGGCACCGTAATAGCCACGCCCTTCGAAGGAAAGTCACAAAAATAGGGATAGAGTAAGATCAATGTCTTGAGTCTTTTCTAGCCAATTTTCAATCGGATTCGTTAAAAGGGCACCGTGCAGTACGTCAAAATGTAAAAAATTATATTGATTGGCGCAAGGTGTATAACAGAGTATAAACATATAGATGTCTTCAGGTACCGACTCTTTATGTACATGTGAAGTTTTGGATTTTTAGCAGCATGTGCAGGAGAGTTATTAAGCATTTTGTCCATTGCGGCGAAGGAAATCTTAAGTGAAAACTTTGAAGCCCCGCCCCCGTCATATAGTATTTCGGAAACAAAAGATTTTAGCCCCAATTTTAGCCCCAGTGTTTGTCCCAGGTCTTAAGATGCTACAGACAGAATTTTAAGGCAATCAGATGAAGCCTTTAGGATCAGGGTGCAAAAGAATGACCCCTGTAAACATGCAAAAAAGGGCAAAAGTCGGACTTTCAAAAATTCATAACTCACTTCCTGTTCATATTAGACGTTTAAAATATCAAATTTCTCCCCATGCCCGATGAGACTGCCAAGTTTGGTGAGTTTTTGTGCATGTTTCGGGGGTCAAAAATGCAATCGAACAATCGGAAAAATAATAATAATAATAATTTCTACAAAAACAACAGGGACTTCGCAGCGGTCGCTGCTCAGGCCCTAATAATAATAATAATAATAATAATAAAAGTAATAATATTTTCTACAAAAACAATAGGGACCTCGCAGCCGTCGCAGCTCGGGCCCTAATAACAATTTCTAGAAAAACAATAGGGACCTCGCAGCGGTCACTGCTCGGGCCCTAATAATAATAATAATAATAATTTCTACAAAAACAATAGGGACCTCGCCGCGGTCGCTGCTCGGGCCCCAATTATAATTTCTACACAAAGTCCATTGTGGTGACCCGCCCCCTTTTAAGTAAATTCAAAATGGCCGACTTCCTGTAAAACCTAGCTCATTGCTCCAAGAGACTTTTTTGTAGGTCTTGGTCTTATACATACAGTGAACCCTCGCTACTTGGCGGTTCACCTTTCGCGGGTTCAGTGCTTCGCGGGTCTAAAAAATATTCGGGGGCATTGTAGTTTCGCCGAGCGGCACGACGGGGCGCTGGAGCGGTTAGACGGCCGGTGTGCGCCGAAGAAGAGCGTGGGCGAAGAGGAGAGTGGACGAAGAAGAGCACGTTCCCCCGGACACGATCGGTGGCGACGTTTCGCGCGGTTCGGACAGTACCAGAGCTCCGGCCGGCGTGCGTGGCAGTTAAGCCGTAGAGGAGAACCTTCCCCGGGCACGGGCGGTGCCAAGCGGCCCCTAAGTTTAACCGAATGGAAGCTCCGGAGGAGGAGGGCATGCTCGCGTCACAGTAAGCCGAAGAGGAGCACCTTCCCCGGGCACGGGCGATTCCAAGCGGCCCCTAAGTTTAACCGAATGGAAGCTCCGGAGGAGGAGGGCATGCTCGCGTCACAGTAAGCCGAAGAGGAGCACCTTCCCCGGGCACGGGCGGTGCCAAGCGGCCCCTAAGTTTAACCGAATGGAAGCTCCGGGGGAGGAGGGCGGGTGTGTGTCACAGTTAAGCCGAATTGGAGCACCTCTTCCGCCCGGGCACGAGCGGAGCGCGAAGCTGTCAGTTATGAATGTATAAAAGAATAAATAAATAAATGAATAAAGAATGCCACCTTTCATTTCACAGGGCACACCGGACGGCGTACCAGCAGATAAAAGTCGGAGTAATTAAATAAATACAAAAAGAATGGCTGGGGAATAAAAAAATAATACGTTTTAATAATAATTTGGTTTTTTTGTTATAACATGAATTTCACTCTCTCTCTCCCCGTATATATATATATATATATATATATATATATATATATATATATATATATATATATTTATATATTTATTATATATATTGTATATTTTTTTAAGCATTTTTGAAGGTGCGCCGCTACTTCGCGGATTTTCAGTTTTCGCGGGTGGTCTCTGTCCCCATTAACCGCGATTACCGAGGGTTCACTGTACTCCATAAAATTTACAAAAAGCGAGGTGAAACACTCAACCAGGGCTGCTTTTTTTAACATTTCTCGAGGGCCATGGCGAGCCATTTCAAAAAAGCTGCACAACTAACGTATAAAATATTGATAAATTTGCTCGGCCTGATGTGTGTGTAAAGTTTCACGAGTTGTCGTTCATATTTAGAACCTCATAATCAGCGTTGTTTTATTGCCGAACAGTGCAATGCCACTCCCACAACTTTACACGAAAAAGGACGAATTTCGTATTGTGACATCCTCATGGCCGAAACAGTCATCCGAGCATATATGAGGGCGACCTTGTTGAGTTGCACGGGGAAAAACATCCAAGAAAATAACTTGTATTAGCTTTTACCAGTTGGTGGCGCTACTACTACGATGAAAAATAAGTTGGTCGATGTCTTCAGGGCTGAAGTATCCTCAAATGTGTACAACTTCGAGAAGATAGGATCATCTGAGTCATGTTGCCGGAGCTTTTGTTGCCACAGAGTACAATCTGACTTTTCAGCACCGTAATAGCCACGCCTTTTGCCAAAACGTCACAAAATTCGGCAGAGAGAAAGATCATTGTCTTGAGTCTTTTCTGACTAATTTTCAGTCGGATTTGTCAAAAGGGCACCGTGCAGGATGTGAAAATTAAAATAAAAACACATTTTTGATTCCACTTGGCGGCGCTGTGTGTAGAACAAAATAATAACATTAAGATGTCTTCAGGTCGGGACGTTTTATTTACAGGTGAAGGTTTGGATTTTCAGGAGCATGTGCAGGGGAGTTATTAAGCATTCATTTATTTGTATTAGGTTCATTTTGTCTTCTTATTATTGATATTTGACTGATTCATTAAAAGCAGACAATTATGTTTTAGGTTAATTTTTTACCTGACATGTTTCGGCGAGTCTTTCGCCTTCTTCAGAGTGTCGCATGATGGTGTCTTGAGACCCGTCTTTATCAGCTGATGTTCCATGAGGGTGTGACTTACCTGTCAAAAAAATGAAAAATCAGAGCAGTAAAAGAACAAGCACAACATGAACATTACAAATCAGCAATCACTGACCACTGCAAAAGGGAAAACCACATCATGGACCGGGAGAAGGGCAGGGTCATCCGCACCGAAGAGAACAAACAACAGCGCTGGATCAGAGAGGCCATTGAGATCTGCAAGCGAGGCATAAAAACCATGAACAGAGACAAGGGAGCCTTCATCCTCTCTACCACCTAGAGCAGCATCTTGGCGGAGTGAACGGACAGCGGGGGGTGTGACTTGCCTTCATTCTTGTGACAGGTAAGTCACGCCCTCATGGAACATCAGCTGATAAAGACGGGTCACAAGACACCATCATGTGACACTCTGAAGAAGGCGAAAGACTTTCGTATTGTGACATCCTCAAGGCCTAAACACTCATCCGAGCAAATATAAGGTAGATTTTGTGAACCTGCCCGGAGAAAAACATCAACGAAAATAATTTGTATTTGTTTTAACCAGTTGGTGGCGCTACCACTGCGATCAAAAATAAGTTGGCAGCCGTCTTCAGGGCCTGAATATCCTCAAATGTGAAAAATTTCGAGAAGATGGATCATCTGAATCATTTTGCAGGAACTTTTGTTGCCACGGAGAATAATCAGACTCTGCGGCACCGCAATAGCCACGCCCTTCGAAGGAAAGTCACAAAAATAGGGATAGAGTAAGATCAATGTCTTGAGTCTTTTCTAGCCAATTTTCAATCGGATTCGTTAAAAGGGCACCGTGCAGTACGTCAAAATGTAAAAAATGTTATTGATTGGCGCAAAGTGTATAACAGAATATAAACATATAGATGTCTTCAGGTACCGACTCTTTATGTACATGTGAAGTTTTGGATTTTTAGCAGCATGTGCAGGAGAGTTATTAAGCATTTTGTCCATTGCGGCGAAGGAAATCTTAAGTGAAAACTTTGAAGCCCCGCCCCCGTCATATAGTATTTCGGAAACAAAAGATTTTAGCCCCAGTGTTTGTCCCAGGTCTTAAGATGCTACAGACAGAATTTTAAGGCAATCAGATGAAGCCTTTAGGATCAGGGTGCAAAAGAATGACCCCTGTAAACATGCAAAAAAGGGCAAAAGTCGGACTTTCAAAAATTCATAACTCACTTCCTGTTCATATTAGACGTTAAAATATCAAATTTCTCGCCATGCCCGATGAGACTGCCAAGTTTGGTGAGTTTTTGTGCATGTTTCGGGGTCAAAAATGCGATCGTACAATCGGAAAAATAATAATAATAATAATTTCTACAAAAACAACAGGGACTTCGCAGCGGTCGCTGCTCAGGCCCTAATAATAATAATAATAATAATAATAAAAGTAATGATATTTTCTACAAAAACAATAGGGACCTCGCAGCCGTCGCAGCTCGGGCCCTAATAACAATTTCTAGAAAAACAATAGGGACCTCGCAGCGGTCACTGCTCGGGCCCTAATAATAATAATAATAATAATTTCCACAAAAACAATGGGGACCTCGTAGCGGTCGCTGCTCGGGCCCTAATAATAATTTCTACATAAACAATAGGGACCTCGCCGCGGTCGCTGCTCGGGCCCCAATAATAATTTCTACACAAAGTCCATTGTGGTGACCCGCCCCTTTTAAGTAAATTCAAAATGGCCGACTTCCTGTAAAACCTAGCTCATTGCTTCAAGAGACTTTTTTGTAGGTCTTGGTCGTATACATACAGTGAACCCTCGCTACTTCGCGGTTCACCTTTCGCGGGTTCAGTGCTTCGCGGGTATAAAAAATATTCGGGGGCATTGTAGTTTCGCCGAGTGGCACGACGGGCGCTGGAGCGGTTAGACGGCCGGCGTGCGCCGGAGAAGAGCGTGGGCGAAGAGGAGAGTGGACGAAGAAGAGCACGTTCCCCCGGACACGATCGGTGGCGACGTTTCGCGCGGTTCGGACCGTACCAAGGCTCCGGCCGGCGTGCGTGGCAGTTAAGCCGTAGAGGAGCACCGTCCCCGGGCACGGGCGGTGCCAAGCGGCCCCTAAGTTTAACCGAATGGAAGCTCCGGAGGAGGAGGGCATGCTCGCGTCACAGTAAGCCGAAGAGGAGCACCTTCCCCAGGCACGGGCGGTTCCAAGCGGCCCCTAAGTTTAACCAAATGGAAGCTCCGGAGGAGGAGGGCATGCTCGCGTCACAGTAAGCCGAAGAGGAGCACCTTTGCCGGGCACGGGCGGTTCCAAGCGGCCCCTAAGTTTAACGAATGGAAGCTCCGGAGGAGGCGGGCATGCTCGCGTCACAGTAAGCCGAAGAGGAGCACCTTCCCCGGGCACGGGCGGTGCCAAGCGGCCCCTAAGTTTAACCGAATGGAAGCTCCGGGGGAGGAGGGCGGGCGTGTGTCACAGTTAAGCCGAATTGGAACACCTCTTCCGCCCGGACACGAACGGAGCGCGAAGCTGTCAGTTATGAATGAATAAATGAATAAATAAATAAATAATTAAAGAATGCCACCTTTCATTTCACAGGGAACACCGGACGGCGTACCAGCTGGTAAAAGTCGGAGTAATTAAATAAATACAAAAAGAATGGCTGGGGAATAAAAAAATAATACGTTTTAATAATAATTTGGTTTTTTTGTTATAACATGAATTTCACTCTCTCTCTCTCTCTCTCCCCGTATATATATATATATATATATATATATATATTTATTATATATATTGTATTTTCTTTTAAGCATTTTTTAAGGTGCGCCGCTACTTCGCGGATTTTCAGTTTCCGCGGGTGGTCTCGGTCCCCATTAACCGCGATAACCGAGGGTTCACTGTACTCCATAAAATTTACAAAAAGCGAGGTGAAACACTCAACCAGGGCTGCTTTTTTGAACATTTCTCGAGGGCCATGGCGAGCCATTTCAAAAAAGCTGCACAACTAACGTATAAAATATTGATAAATTTGCTCTGCCTGATGTGTGTGTCAAGTTTCACGAGTTGTCGTTCATATTTAGAACCTCATAATCAGCGTTGTTTTATTGCCAAACAGTGCAATGCCACTCCCACAACTTTTCACGAAAAAGGATGAATTTCGTATTGTGACATCCTCATGGCCGAAACAGTCCTCGGAGCATATATGAGGGCGACCTTGTTGAGTTGCACGGAGAAAAACATCCAAGAAAATAACTTGTATTAGCTTTTACCAGTTGGTGGCGCTACTACTACGATGAAAAATAAGTTGGTAGATGTCTTCAGGGCTGAAGTATCCTCAAATGTGTACAACTTCGAGAAGATAGGATCATCTGAGTCATGTTGCCGGAGCTTTTGTTGCCACAGAGTACAATCGGACTTTTCAGCACCGTAATAGCCACGCCTTTTGCCAAAACGTCACAAAATTCGGCAGAGAGTAAGATCATTGTCTTGAGTCTTTTCTGACTAATTTTCAGTCGGATTCGTCAAAAGGGCACCGTGCAGTACGTGGAAATTAAAATAAAAACAAATTTTTGATTCCACTTGGCGGCGCTGTGTGTATAACAAAATAATAACATTAAGATGTCTTCAGGTCGGGACATTTTATTGACAGGTGAAGGTTTGGATTATTAGGAGCATGTGCAGGGGAGTTATTAAGCATTCATTTATTTGTATGAGGTTCATTTTGTCTTCTTATTATTGATATTTGACAGATTCATTAAAAGCAGACAATTATGTTTTAGGTAAATGTTTTACCTGACATGTTTCGGCGAGTCTTTCGCCTTCTTCAGAGTGTCGCATGATGGTGTCTTGAGACCCGTCTTTATCAGCTTATGTTCCATGAGGGTGTGAATTACCTGTCAAAAAAATGAAAAATCATAGCAGTAAAAGAACAAGCACAACATGAATATTACAAATCAGCAATCACTGACCACTGCAGAAGGGAAAACCATATCATGGACCGGGCGAAGGGCAGGGTCATCCGCACCGAATAGAACAAACAACAGCGCTGGATCAGAGAGGCCATTGAGATCTGCAAGCGAGGCATAAAAACCATGAACAGAGACAAGGGAGCCTTCATCCTCTCTACCACCTGGAGCAGCATCTTGGCGGAGTGAACGGACAGCGGGGGGTGTGACTTGCCTTCATTCTTGTGACAGGTAAGTCACGCCCTCATGGAACATCAGCTGATAAAGACGGGTCACAAGACACCATCATGTGACACTCTGAAGAAGGCGAAAGACTTTCGTATTGTGACATCCTCAAGGCCTAAACACTAATCCGAGCAAATATAAGGTAGATTTTGTGAACCTGCCCGGAGAAAAACATCAACGAAAATAATTTGTATTTGTTTTACCAGTTGGTGGCGCTACCACTGCTGCGATCAAAAATAAGTTGGCAGCCGTCTTCAGGGCCTGAATATCCTCAAATGTGAAAAATTTCGAGAAGATGGATCATCTGAATCATTTTGCAGGAACTTTTGTTGCCACGGAGAATAATCAGACTCTGCGGCACCGCAATAGCCACGCCCTTCGAAGGAAAGTCACAAAAATAGGGATAGAGTAAGATCAATGTCTTGAGTCTTTTCTCGCCAATTTTCAATCGGATTCGTTAAAAGGGCACCGTGCAGTATGTCAAAACGTAAAAAATGATATTGATTGGCGCAAGGTGTATAACAGAATATAAACATATAGATGTCTTCAGGTACCGACTCTTTATGTACATGTGAAGTTTTGGATTTTTAGCAGCATGTGCAGGAGAGTTATTAAGCATTTTGTCCATTGCGGCGAAGGAAATCTTAAGTGAAAACTTTGAAGCCCCGCCCCCGTCATATAGTATTTCGGAAACAAAAGATTTTAGCCCCAGTGTTTGTCCCAGGTCTTAAGATGCTACAGACAAAATTTTAAGGCAATCAGATGAAGCCTTTAGGATCAGGGTGCAAAAGAATGACCCCAGTAAACATGCAAAAAAGGGCAAAAGTCGGACTCTCAAAAATTCAAAACTCACTTCCTGTTCATATTAGACGTTAAAATATCAAATTTCTCGCCATGCCCGATGAGACTGCCAAGTTTGGTGAGTTTTTGTGCATGTTTCGGGGGTCAAAAATGCGATCGAACAATCGGAAAAATAATAATAATAATAATTTCTACAAAAACAACAGGGACTTCGCAGCGGTCGCTGCTCAGGCCCTAATAATAATAATAATAATAATAATAAAAAAAGTAATAATATTTTCTAGAAAAACAATAGGGACCTCGCAGCCGTCGCAGCTCGGGCCCTAATAACAATTTCTAGAAAAACAATAGGGACCTCGCAGCGGTCACTGCTCGGGCCCTAATAATAATAATAATAATAATTTCCACAAAAACAATGGGGACCTCGTAGCGGTCGCTGCTCGGGCCCTAATAATAATTTCTACATAAACAATAGGGACCTCGCCGCGGTCGCTGCTCGGGCCCCAATAATAATTTCTACACAAAGTCCATTGTGGTGACCCGCCCCCTTTTAAGTAAATTCAAAATGGCCGACTTCCTGTAAAACCTAGCTCATTGCTCCAAGAGACTTTTTTGTAGGTCTTGGCCTTATACATACAGTGAACCCTCGCTACTTCGCGGTTCACCTTTCGCGGGTTCAGTGCTTCGCGGGTATAAAAAATATTCGGGGGCATTGTAGATTCGCCGAGCGGCACGACGGGCGCTGGAGCGGTTAAACGGCCGGCGTGCGCCGAAGAAGAGCGTGGGCGAAGAGGAGATTGGACGAAGAAGAGCACGTTCCCCCGGACACGATCGGTGGCGACGTTTCGCGCGGTTCGGACCGTACCAGAGCTCCGGCCGGCGTGCGTGGCAGTTAAGCCGTAGAGGAGCACCTTCCCCGGGCACGGGCGGTGCCAAGCGGCCCCTAAGTTTAACCGAATGGAAGCTCCGGAGGAGGAGGGCATGCTCGCGTCACAGTAAGCCGAAGAGGAGCACCTTCCCCGGGCACGGGCGGTTCCAAGCGGCCCCTAAGTTTAACCGAATGGAAGCTCCGGAGGAGGAGGGCATGCTCGCGACACAGTAAGCCGAAGAGGAGCACCTTTCCCGGGCACGGGCGGTGCCAAGCGGCCCCTAAGTTTAACCGAATGGAAGCTCCGGGGGAGGAGGGCGGGCGTGTGTCACAGTTAAGCCGAATTGGAACACCTCTTCCGCCCGGGCACGAACGGAGCGCGAAGCTGTCAGTTATGAATGAATAAATGAATAAATAAATAAATAAATAAAGAATGCCACCTTTCATTTCACAGGGCACACCGGACGGCGTACCAGCAGGTAAAAGTCGGAGTAATTAAATAAATACAAAAAGAATGGCTGGGGAATAAAAAAATAATACGTTTTAATAATAATTTGGTTTTTTTGTTATAACATGAATTTCACTCTCTCTCTCTCTCCTCGTATATATATATATATATATATATATATATATAAATATATATATATATATATATTTATATATTTATTATATATATTGTATTTTTTTTTAAGCATTTTTGAAGGTGCGCCGCTACTTCGCGGATTTTCAGTTTTTGCGGGTGGTCTCGGTCCCCATTATAATATAATAATAATAATATAATATTCCCTTTATTAGTCCCACAATGGGGAAATTTGAGATTCGAACCCAGGCCTCGTGGGGAGACTGGGTCCTGAACGCGGCGCCTTAGACCACTCGGCCATCCTGGCAGCCAAAGAAATCATGCGAGGCACATCAGGTGGGGATCGAACCCGCGCCGATAATACGTGCTTGCACTGCAATTCTTGTCATTGACCATTCGACCATTTTAACATTAACCGCGATAACCGAGGGTTCACTGTACTCCATAAAATTTACAAAAAGCGAGGTGAAACACTCAACCAGGGCTGCTTTTTTGAACATTTCTCGAGGGCCATGGCGAGCCATTTCAAAAAAGCTGCACAACTAACGTATAAAATATTGATAAATTTGCTCTGCCTGATGTGTGTGTAAAGTTTCACGAGTTGTCGTTCATATTTAGAACCTCATAATCAGCGTTGTTTTATTGCCGAACAGTGCAATGCCACTCCCACAACTTTTCACGAAAAAGGATGAATTTCGTATTGTGACATCCTCATGGCCGAAACAGTCATCCGAGCATATATGAGGGCGACCTTGTTGAGTTGCACGGAGAAAAACATCCAAGAAAATAATTTGTATTAGCTTTTACCAGTTGGTGGCGCTACTACTACGATGAAAAATAAGTTGGTAGATGTCTTCAGGGCTGAAGTATCCTCAAATGTGTACAACTTCGAGAAGATAGGATCATCTGAGTCATGTTGCCGGAGCTTTTGTTGCCACAAAGTACAATCGGACTTTTCAGCACCGTAATAGCCACGCCTTTTGCCAAAACGTCACAAAATTCGGCAGAGAGTAAGATCATTGTCTTGAGTCTTTTCTGACAAATTTTCAGTCGGATTCGTCAAAAGGGCACCGTGCAGTACGTGAAAATTAAAATAAAAACACATTTTTGATTCCACTTGGCGGCGCTGTGTGTATAACAAAATAATAACATTAAGATGTCTTCAGGTCGGGACGTTTTATTTACAGGTGAAGGTTTGGATTTTTAGGAGCATGTGCAGGGGAGTTATTAAGCATTCATTTATTTGTATTAGGTTCATTTTGTCTTCTTATTATTGATATTTGACAGATTCATTAAAAGCAGACAATTATGTTTTAGGTTAATTTTTTACCTGACATGTTTCGGCGAGTCTTTCGCCTTCTTCAGAGTGTCGCATGATGGTGTCTTGAGACCCGTCTTTATCAGCTGATGTTCCATGAGGGTGTGACTTACCTGTCAAAAAAATGAAAAATCAGAGCAGTAAAAGAACAAGCACAACATGAATATTACAAATCAGCAATCACTGACCACTGCAAAAGGGAAAACCACATCATGGACCGGGAGAAGGGCAGGGTCATCCGCAACGAAGAGAACAAACAACAGCGCTGGATCAGAGAGGCCATTGAGATCTGCAAGCGAGGCATAAAAACCATGAACAGAGACAAGGGAGCCTTCATCCTCTCTACCACCTGGAGCAGCATCTTGGCGGAGTGAACGGACAGCGGGGGGCGTGACTTGCCTTCATTCTTGTGACAGGTAAGTCACGCCCTCATGGAACATCAGCTGATAAAGACGGGTCACAAGACACCATCATGTGACACTCTGAAGAAGGCGAAAGACTTTCGTATTGTGACATCCTCAAGGCCTAAACACTCATCCGAGCAAATATAAGGTAGATTTTGTGAACCTGCCCGGAGAAAAACATCAACGAAAATAATTTGTATTTGTTTTAACCAGTTGGTGGCGCTACCACTGCGATCAAAAATAAGTTGGCAGCCGTCTTCAGGGCCTGAATATCCTCAAATGTGAAAAATTTCGAGAAGATGGATCATCTGAATCATTTTGCAGGAACTTTTGTTGCCACGGAGAATAATCAGACTCTGCGGCACCGTAATAGCCACGCCCTTCGAAGGAAAGTCACAAAAATAGGGATAGAGTAAGATCAATGTCTTGAGTCTTTTCTAGCCAATTTTCAATCGGATTCGTTAAAAGGGCACCGTGCAGTACGTCAAAATGTAAAAAATGTTATTGATTGGCGCAAGGTGTATAACAGAATATAAACATATAGATGTCTTCAGGTACCGACTCTTTATGTACATGTGAAGTTTTGGATTTTTAGCAGCATGTGCAGGAGAGTTATTAAGCATTTTGTCCATTGCGGCGAAGGAAATCTTAAGTGAAAACTTTGAAGCCCCGCCCCCGTCATATAGTATTTCGGAAACAAAAGATTTTAGCCCCAGTGTTTGTCCCAGGTCTTAAGATGCTACAGACAGAATTTTAAGGCAATCAGATGAAGCCTTTAGGATCAGGGTGCAAAAGAATGACCCCTGTAAACATGCAAAAAAGGGCAAAAGTCGGACTTTCAAAAATTCATAACTCACTTCCTGTTCATATTAGACGTTAAAATATCAAATTTCTCGCCATGCCCGATGAGACTGCCAAGTTTGGTGAGTTTTTGTGCATGTTTCGGGGTCAAAAATGCGATCGTACAATCGGAAAAATAATAATAATAATAATTTCTACAAAAACAACAGGGACTTCGCAGCGGTCGCTGCTCAGGCCCTAATAATAATAATAATAATAATAATAAAAGTAATAATATTTTCTACAAAAACAATAGGGACCTCGCAGCCGTCGCAGCTCGGGCCCTAATAACAATTTCTAGAAAAACAATAGGGACCTCGCAGCGGTCACTGCTCGGGCCCTAATAATAATAATAATAATAATTTCCACAAAAACAATGGGGACCTCGTAGCGGTCGCTGCTCGGGCCCTAATAATAATTTCTACATAAACAATAGGGACCTCGCCACGGTCGCTGCTCGGGCCCCAATAATAATTTCTACACAAAGTCCATTGTGGTGACCCGCCCCTTTTAAGTAAATTCAAAATGGCCGACTTCCTGTAAAACCTAGCTCATTGCTCCAAGAGACTTTTTTGTAGGTCTTGGTCTTATACATACAGTGAACCCTCGCTACTTCGCGGTTCACCTTTCGCGGGTTCAGTGCTTCGCGGGTATAAAAAATATTCGGGGGCATTGTAGTTTCGCCGAGCGGCACGACGGGCGCTGGAGCGGTTAGACGGCCGGCGTGCGCCGAAGAAGAGCGTGGGCGAAGAGGAGAGTGGACGAAGAAGAGCACGTTCCCCCGGACACGATCGGTGGCGACGTTTCGCGCGGTTCGGACCGTACCAGGGCTCCGGCCGGCGTGCGTGGCAGTTAAGCCGTAGAGGAGCACCGTCCCCGGGCACGAGCGGTGCCAAGCGGCCCCTAAGTTTAACCGAATGGAAGCTCCGGAGGAGGAGGGCATGCTCGCGTCACAGTAAGCCGAAGAGGAGCACCTTTGCCGGGCACGGGCGGTTCCAAGCGGCCCCTAAGTTTAACCGAATGGAAGCTCCGGAGGAGGCGGGCATGCTCGCGTCACAGTAAGCCGAAGAGGAGCACCTTCCCCGGGCACGGGCGGTGCCAAGCGGCCCCTAAGTTTAACCGAATGGAAGCTCCGGGGGAGGAGGGCGGGCGTGTGTCACAGTTAAGCCGAATTGGAACACCTCTTCCGCCCGGACACGAACGGAGCGCGAAGCTGTCAGTTATGAATGAATAAATGAATAAATAAATAAATAATTAAAGAATGCCACCTTTCATTTCACAGGGAACACCGGACGGCGTACCAGCAGGTAAATGTCGGAGTAATTAAATAAATACAAAAAGAATGGCTGGGGAATAAAAAAATAATACGTTTTAATAATAATTTGGTTTTTTTGTTATAACATGAATTTCACTCTCTCTCTCTCTCTCTCCCCGTATATATATATATATATATATATATATATATATATATATATATATATATATATATTTATTATATATATTGTATTTTCTTTTAAGCATTTTTGAAGGTGCGCCGCTACTTCGCGGATTTTCAGTTTCCGCGGGTGGTCTCGGTCCCCATTAACCGCGATAACCGAGGGTTCACTGTACTCCATAAAATTTACAAAAAGCGAGGTGAAACACTCAACCAGGGCTGCTTTTTTGAACATTTCTCGAGGGCCATGGCGAGCCATTTCAAAAAAGCTGCACAACTAACGTATAAAATATTGATAAATTTGCTCTGCCTGATGTGTGTGTCAAGTTTCACGAGTTGTCGTTCATATTTAGAACCGCATAATCAGCGTTGTTTTATTGCCAAACAGTGCAATGCCACTCCCACAACTTTTCACGAAAAAGGATGAATTTCGTATTGTGACATCCTCATGGCCGAAACAGTCCTCCGAGCATATATGAGGGCGACCTTGTTGAGTTGCACGGAGAAAAACATCCAAGAAAATAACTTTTATTAGCTTTTACCAGTTGGTGGCGCTACTACTACGATGAAAAATAAGTTGGTAGATGTCTTCAGGGCTGAAGTATCCTCAAATGTGTACAACTTCGAGAAGATAGGATCATCTGAGTCATGTTGCCGGAGCTTTTGTTGCCACAAAGTACAATCGGACTTTTCAGCACCGTAATAGCCACGCCTTTTGCCAAAACGTCACAAAACTCGGCAGAGAGTAAGATCATTGTCTTGAGTCTTTTCTGACTAATTTTCAGTCGGATTCGTCAAAAGGGCACGGTGCAGTACGTGAAAATTAAAATAAAAACAAATTTTTGATTCCACTTGGCGGCGCTGTGTGTATAACAAAATAATAACATTAAGATGTCTTCAGGTCGGGACATTTTATTTACAGGTGAAGGTTTGGATTTTTAGGAGCATGTGCAGGGGAGTTATTAAGCATTCATTTATTTGTATTAGGTTCATTTTGTCTTCTTATTATTGATATTTGACAGATTCATTAAAAGCAGACAATTATGTTTTCGGTAAATTTTTTACCTGACATGTTTCGGCGAGTCTTTCGCCTTCTTCAGAGTGTCGCATGATGGTGTCTTGAGACCCGTCTTTATCAGCTGATGTTCCATGAGGGTGTGACTTACCTGTCAAAAAAATGAAAAATCAGAGCAGTAAAAGAACAAGCACAACATGAACATTACAAATCAGCAATCACTGACCACTGCAAAAGGGAAAACCACATCATGGACCGGGAGAAGGGCAGGGTCATCCGCACAGAAGAGAACAAACAACAGCGCTGGATCAGAGAGGCCATTGAGATCTGCAAGCAAGGCATAAAAACCATGAACAGAGACAAGGGAGCCTTCATCCTCTCTACCACCTGGACCAGCATCTTGGCGGAGTTAACGGACAGCGGGGGGCGTGACTTGCCTTCATTCTTGTGACAGGTAAGTCACGCCCTCATGGAACATCAGCTGATAAAGACGGGCCACAAGACACCATCATGTGACACTCTGAAGAAGGCGAAAGACTTTCGTATTGTGACATCCTCAAGGCCTAAACACTCATCCGAGCAAATATAAGGTAGATTTTGTTAACCTGCCCGGAGAAAAACATCAACGAAAATAATTTGTATTTGTTTTAACCAGTTGGTGGCGCTACCACTGCGATCAAAAATAAGTTGGCAGCCGTCTTCAGGGCCTGAATATCCTCAAATGTGAAAAATTTCGAGAAGATGGATCATCTGAATCATTTTGCAGGAACTTTTGTTGCCACGGAGAATAATCAGACTCTGCGGCACCGTAATAGCCACGCCCTTCGAAGGAAAGTCACAAAAATAGGGATAGAGTAAGATCAATGTCTTGAGTCTTTTCTAGCCAATTTTCAATCGGATTCGTTAAAAGGGCACCGTGCAGTACGTCAAAATGTGAAAAATGATATTTATTGGCGCAAGGTGTATAACTGAATATAAACATATAGATGTCTTCAGGTACCGACTCTTTATGTACATGTGAAGTTTTGGATTTTTAGCAGCATGTGCAAGAGAGTTATTAAGCATTTTGTCCATTGCGGCGAAGGAAATCTTAAGTGAAAACTTCGAAGCCCCGCCCCCGTCATATTGTATTTCGGAAACAAAAAGTTTTAGCCCCAGTGTTTGTCCCAGGTCTTAAGATGCTACAGACAGAATTTTAAGGCAATCAGATGAAGCCTTTAGGATCAGGGTGCAAAAGAATGACCCCTGTAAACATGCAAAAAAGGGCAAAAGTCGGACTTTCAAAAATTCATAACTCACTTCCTGTTCATATTAGACGTTTAAAATATCAAATTTCTCGCCATGCCCGATGAGACTGCCAAGTTTGGTGAGTTTTTGTGCATGTTTCGGGGGTCAAAAATGCAATCGAACAATCGGAAAAATAATAATAATAATAATTTCTACAAAAACAACAGGGACTTCGCAGCGGTCGCTGCTCAGGCCCTAATAATAATAATAATAATAAAAGTAATAATATTTTCTACAAAAACAATAGGGACCTCGCAGCCGTCGCAGCTCGGGCCCTAATAACAATTTCTAGAAAAACAATAGGGACCTCGCAGCGGTCACTGCTCGGGCCCTAATAATAATAATAATAATAATTTCTACAAAAACAATAGGGACCTCGCCGCGGTCGCTGCTCGGGCCCCAATTATAATTTCTACACAAAGTCCATTGTGGTGACCCGCCCCCTTTTAAGTAAATTCAAAATGGCCGACTTCCTGTAAAACCTAGCTCATTGCTCCAAGAGACTTTTTTGTAGGTCTTGGTCTTATACATACAGTGAACCCTCGCTACTTGGCGGTTCACCTTTCGCGGGTTCAGTGCTTCGCGGGTCTAAAAAATATTCGGGGGCATTGTAGTTTCGTCGAGCGGCACGACGGGGCGCTGGAGCGGTTAGACGGCCGGTGTGCGCCGAAGAAGAGCGTGGGCGAAGAGGAGAGTGGACGAAGAAGAGCACGTTCCCCCGGACACGATCGGTGGCGACGTTTCGCGCGGTTCGGACAGTACCAGAGCTCCGGCCGGCGTGCGTGGCAGTTAAGCCGTAGAGGAGAACCTTCCCCAGGCACGGGCGGTGCCAAGCGGCCCCTAAGTTTAACCGAATGGAAGCTCCGGAGGAGGAGGGCATGCTCGCGTCACAGTAAGCCGAAGAGGAGCACCTTCCCCGGGCACGGGCGATTCCAAGCGGCCCCTAAGTTTAACCGAATGGAAGCTCCGGAGGAGGAGGGCATGCTCGCGTCACAGTAAGCCGAAGAGGAGCACCTTCCCCGGGCACGGGCGGTGCCAAGCGGCCCCTAAGTTTAACCGAATGGAAGCTCCGGGGGAGGAGGGCGGGTGTGTGTCACAGTTAAGCCGAATTGGAGCACCTCTTCCGCCCGGGCACGAGCGGAGCGCGAAGCTGTCAGTTATGAATGTATAAAAGAATAAATAAATAAATGAATAAAGAATGCCACCTTTCATTTCACAGGGCACACCGGACGGCGTACCAGCAGATAAAAGTCGGAGTAATTAAATAAATACAAAAAGAATGGCTGGGGAATAAAAAAATAATACGTTTTAATAATAATTTGGTTTTTTTGTTATAACATGAATTTCACTCTCTCTCTCCCCGTATATATATATATATATATATATATATATATATATATATATATATATATATATATATATATATATATATATATATATATATATATATATATATATATATATATATATGTATATATATATATATATTTATAATATATATTGTATATTTTTTTAAGCATTTTTGAAGGTGCGCCGCTACTTCGCGGATTTTCAGTTTTCGCGGGTGGTCTCTGTCCCCATTAACCGCGATTACCGAGGGTTCACTGTACTCCATAAAATTTACAAAAAGCGAGGTGAAACACTCAACCAGGGCTGCTTTTTTTAACATTTCTCGAGGGCCATGGCGAGCCATTTCAAAAAAGCTGCACAACTAACGTATAAAATATTGATAAATTTGCTCGGCCTGATGTGTGTGTAAAGTTTCACGAGTTGTCGTTCATATTTAGAACCTCATAATCAGCGTTGTTTTATTGCCGAACAGTGCAATGCCACTCCCACAACTTTACACGAAAAAGGACGAATTTCGTATTGTGACATCCTCATGGCCGAAACAGTCATCCGAGCATATATGAGGGCGACCTTGTTGAGTTGCACGGAGAAAAACATCCAAGAAAATAACTTGTATTAGCTTTTACCAGTTGGTGGCGCTACTACTACGATGAAAAATAAGTTGGTAGATGTCTTCAGGGCTGAAGTATCCTCAAATGTGTACAACTTCGAGAAGATAGGATCATCTGAGTCATGTTGCCGGAGCTTTTGTTGCCACAGAGTACAATCTGACTTTTCAGCACCGTAATAGCCACGCCTTTTGCCAAAACGTCACAAAATTCGGCAGAGAGAAAGATCATTGTCTTGAGTCTTTTCTGACTAATTTTCAGTCGGATTTGTCAAAAGGGCACCGTGCAGGATGTGAAAATTAAAATAAAAACACATTTTTGATTCCACTTGGCGGCGCTGTGTGTATAACAAAATAATAACATTAAGATGTCTTCAGGTCGGGACGTTTTATTTACAGGTGAAGGTTTGGATTTTCAGGAGCATGTGCAGGGGAGTTATTAAGCATTCATTTATTTGTATTAGGTTCATTTTGTCTTCTTATTATTGATATTTGACTGATTCATTAAAAGCAGACAATTATGTTTTAGGTTAATTTTTTACCTGACATGTTTCGGCGAGTCTTTCGCCTTCTTCAGAGTGTCGCATGATGGTGTCTTGAGACCCGTCTTTATCAGCTGATGTTCCATGAGGGTGTGACTTACCTGTCAAAAAAATGAAAAATCAGAGCAGTAAAAGAACAAGCACAACATTAACATTACAAATCAGCAATCACTGACCACTGCAAAAGGGAAAACCACATCATGGACCGGGAGAAGGGCAGGGTCATCCGCACCGAAGAGAACAAACAACAGCGCTGGATCAGAGAGGCCATTGAGATCTGCAAGCGAGGCATAAAAACCATGAACAGAGACAAGGGAGCCTTCATCCTCTCTACCACCTAGAGCAGCATCTTGGCGGAGTGAATGGACAGCGGGGGGTGTGACTTGCCTTCATTCTTGTGACAGGTAAGTCACGCCCTCATGGAACATCAGCTGATAAAGACGGGTCACAAGACACCATCATGTGACACTCTGAAGAAGGCGAAAGACTTTCGTATTGTGACATCCTCAAGGCCTAAACACTCATCCGAGCAAATATAAGGTAGATTTTGTGAACCTGCCCGGAGAAAAACATCAACGAAAATAATTTGTATTTGTTTTAACCAGTTGGTGGCGCTACCACTGCGATCAAAAATAAGTTGGCAGCCGTCTTCAGGGCCTGAATATCCTCAAATGTGAAAAATTTCGAGAAGATGGATCATCTGAATCATTTTGCAGGAACTTTTGTTGCCACGGAGAATAATCAGACGCTGCGGCACCGCAATAGCCACGCCCTTCGAAGGAAAGTCACAAAAATAGGGATAGAGTAAGATCAATGTCTTGAGTATTTTCTAGCCAATTTTCAATCGGATTCGTTAAAAGGGCACCGTGCAGTACGTCAAAATGTAAAAAATGTTATTGATTGGCGCAAGGTGTATAACAGAAGATAAACATATAGATGTCTTCAGGTACCGACTCTTTATGTACATGTGAAGTTTTGGATTTTTAGCAGCATGTGCAGGAGAGTTATTAAGCATTTTGTCCATTGCGGCGAAGGAAATCTTAAGTGAAAACTTTGAAGCCCCGCCCCCGTCATATAGTATTTCGGAAACAAAAGATTTTAGCCCCAGTGTTTGTCCCAGGTCTTAAGATGCTACAGACAGAATTTTAAGGCAATCAGACGAAGCCTTTAGGATCAGGGTGCAAAAGAATGACCCCTGTAAACATGCAAAAAAGGGCAAAAGTCGGACTTTCAAAAATTCATAACTCACTTCCTGTTCATATTAGACGTTAAAATATCAAATTTCTCGCCATGCCCGATGAGACTGCCAAGTTTGGTGAGTTTTTGTGCATGTTTCGGGGTCAAAAATGCGATCGTACAATCGGAAAAATAATAATAATAATAATTTCTACAAAAACAACAGGGACTTCGCAGCGGTCGCTGCTCAGGCCCTAATAATAATAATAATAATAATAATAATAAAAGTAATGATATTTTCTACAAAAACAATAGGGACCTCGCAGCCGTCGCAGCTCGGGCCCTAATAACAATTTCTAGAAAAACAATAGGGACCTCGCAGCGGTCACTGCTCGGGCCCTAATAATAATAATAATAATAATTTCCACAAAAACAATGGGGACCTCGTAGCGGTCGCTGCTCGGGCCCTAATAATAATTTCTACATAAACAATAGGGACCTCGCCGCGGTCGCTGCTCGGGCCCCAATAATAATTTCTACACAAAGTCCATTGTGGTGACCCGCCCCTTTTAAGTAAATTCAAAATGGCCGACTTCCTGTAAAACCTAGCTCATTGCTTCAAGAGACTTTTTTGTAGGTCTTGGTCTTATACATACAGTGAACCCTCGCTACTTCGCGGTTCACCTTTCGCGGGTTCAGTGCTTCGCGGGTATAAAAAATATTCGGGGGCATTGTAGTTTCGCCGAGCGGCACGACGGGCGCTGGAGCGGTTAGACGGCCGGCGTGCGCCGGAGAAGAGCGTGGGCGAAGAAGAGAGTGGACGAAGAAGAGCACGTTCCCCCGGACACGATCGGTGGCGACGTTTCGCGCGGTTCGGACCGTACCAAGGCTCCGGCCGGCGTGCGTGGCAGTTAAGCCGTAGAGGAGCACCGTCCCCGGGCACGGGCGGTGCCAAGCGGCCCCTAAGTTTAACCGAATGGAAGCTCCGGAGGAGGAGGGCATGCTCGCGTCACAGTAAGCCGAAGAGGAGCACCTTCCCCAGGCACGGGCGGTTCCAAGCGGCCCCTAAGTTTAACCAAATGGAAGCTCCGGAGGAGGAGGGCATGCTCGCGTCACAGTAAGCCGAAGAGGAGCACCTTTGCCGGGCACGGGCGGTTCCAAGCGGCCCCTAAGTTTAACCGAATGGAAGCTCCGGAGGAGGCGGGCATGCTCGCGTCACAGTAAGCCGAAGAGGAGCACCTTCCCCGGGCACGGGCGGTGCCAAGCGGCCCCTAAGTTTAACCGAATGGAAGCTCCGGGGGAGGAGGGCGGGCGTGTGTCACAGTTAAGCCGAATTGGAACACCTCTTCCGCCCGGACACGAACGGAGCGCGAAGCTGTCAGTTATGAATGAATAAATGAATAAATAAATAAATAATTAAAGAATGCCACCTTTCATTTCACAGGGAACACCGGACGGCGTACCAGCTGGTAAAAGTCGGAGTAATTAAATAAATACAAAAAGAATGGCTGGGGAATAAAAAAATAATACGTTTTAATAATAATTTGGTTTTTTTGTTATAACATGAATTTCACTCTCTCTCTCTCTCTCTCCCCGTATATATATATATATATATATATATATATATATATATTTATTATATATATTGTATTTTCTTTTAAGCATTTTTGAAGGTGCGCCGCTACTTCGCGGATTTTCAGTTTCCGCGGGTGGTCTCGGTCCCCATTAACCGCGATAACCGAGGGTTCACTGTACTCCATAAAATTTACAAAAAGCGAGGTGAAACACTCAACCAGGGCTTCTTTTTTGAACATTTCTCGAGGGCCATGGCGAGCCATTTCAAAAAAGCTGCACAACTAACGTATAAAATATTGATAAATTTGCTCTGCCTGATGTGTGTGTCAAGTTTCACGAGTTGTCGTTCATATTTAGAACCTCATAATCAGCGTTGTTTTATTGCCAAACAGTGCAATGCCACTCCCACAACTTTTCACGAAAAAGGATGAATTTCGTATTGTGACATCCTCATGGCCGAAACCGTCCTCCGAGCATATATGAGGGCGACCTTGTTGAGTTGCACGGAGAAAAACATCCAAGAAAATAACTTGTATTAGCTTTTACCAGTTGGTGGCGCTACTACTACGATGAAAAATAAGTTGGTAGATGTCTTCAGGGCTGAAGTATCCTCAAATGTGTACAACTTCGAGAAGATAGGATCATCTGAGTAATGTTGCCGGAGCTTTTGTTGCCACAGAGTACAATCGGACTTTTCAGCACCGTAATAGCCACGCCTTTTGCCAAAACGTCACAAAATTCGGCAGAGAGTAAGTGAGTCTTTTCTGACTAATTTTCAGTCGGATTCGTCAAAAGGGCACCGTGCAGTACGTGAAAATTAAAATAAAAACAAATTTTTGATTCCACTTGGCGGCGCTGTGTGTATAACAAAATAATAACATTAAGATGTCTTCAGGTCGGGACGTTTTATTTACAGGTGAAGGTTTGGATTTTTAGGAGCATGTCCAGGGGAGTTATTAAGCATTCATTTATTTGTATTAGGTTCATTTTGTCTTCTTATTATTGATATTTGACTGATTCATTAAAAGCAGACAATTATGTTTTAGGTTAATTTTTTACCTGACATGTTTCGGCGAGTCTTTCGCCTTCTTCAGAGTGTCGCATGATGGTGTCTTGAGACCCGTCTTTATCAGCTGATGTTCCATGAGGGTGTGACTTACCTGTCAAAAAAATTAAAAAATCAGAGCAGTAAAAGAACAAGCACAACATGAACATTACAAATCAGCAATCACTGACCACTGCAAAAGGGAAAACCACATCATGGACTGGGAGAAGGGCAGGGTCATCCGCACCGGAGAGAACAAACTACAGCGCTGGATCAAAGAAGCAATTGAGATCTGCAAGCGAGGCATAAAAACCATGAACAGAGACAAGGGAGCCTTCATCCTCTCTACCACCTGGAGCAGCATCTTGGCGGAGTGAACGGACAGCGGGGGGCGTGACTTGCCTTCATTCTTGTGACAGGTAAGGCACGCCTTCATGGAACATCAGCTGATAAAGACTGGTCACAAGACACCATCACAGGGTTCGAAGTTAACTTTAAAAACTGCTTCCCCATAGGGCAAGTGCCACTAAAATTTGCCTTGCCCGAGTGGCCAAATTACCTGCCCAACTAGGGCAAGTGACAATTTTTTTTCTCTTGCCCTGAGTGACTTTTTGTATGACAAAGTGTCTAATTACAAATTGCATGAATTTTTTGTTCGGACAGTTCCCGCCTAGAAAGAATTAAAAATACGTTACAATCATAAGTGTTGCTTATATAAAAATGTATCATGTATTAACACATTAATTAGGTGTCTGCTGACCCAGGATTATGTTATTGTTATGTTATGTTATATATCAAAGAGAATGTGGAATGACACTGAACGATGGAAGGTGGAAGGATGTGGAAAGATCGTGAATGACATTGAATGATTTGGAATGACACTGAAAGATTTTGAATAATACTGAATGACACTGAATGAAGTAAAACTCTCTGGGAACGGGCCAATTCAAGATAGCTGCCGCACTGTGGGGGAGGCTTTGGTACCAAATTTGGAAAGAGACCCAAACGGTTGGGTCCATTTTATATCAGTGTGGGGGTGAAACGTTGGTCTTGGCGGAGCTGTCTGAATATTGGAGAAGTGAGAAGACAAAGTAAAACAGAACAATTAAAATCACTCTTCAAATACATATTGTTTGGTAAGCAGAGCATGATTTACAGCTCACCATTTTATTGCATGCACCAAGCATGTTATACATTTTTCTGTCCACGGGATGGCGTAGTCAAGAAAAATGAAGCATCTCGAAGCCCATTCGTGTGTGAAGTATTTCCCTGCAGGGCTTGGCTGCTTTATGGGGCTTCATTTTGCCATCACTAGTTTTAGATTGTTTTAATTTTTGAAAGAGCATTTTCATTTTACAGTGAACCCTCGCTACTTCGCGGTTCACCTTTCGCGGGTTCAGTGCTTCGCGGGTCTAAAAAATATTCGGGGGCATTGTAGTTTCGCCGAGCGGCACGACGGGGCGCTGGAGCTGTTAGACGGCCGGCATGCGCCGAAGAAGAGCGTGGGCGAAGAGGAGAGTGGACGAAGAAGAGCACGTTCCCCCGGGCACGATTTGGGGCGACGTTTCGCGCGGTTCGGACCGTACCAGAGCTCCGGCCAGCGTGCGTGGCAGTTAAGCCGAAGAGGAACAACTTCCGCCCGGGCACTAGCGGGGCGACATTTCGCTCTGTTCGGGAGCGTACGAGAGCTCCGGAGGAGGCCGGCCGGCGTGCGTGGCAGTTAAGCCGAAGAGGAGCACCTTCCCCGGGCACGGGCGGTGTCAAGCGGCCCCTAAGTTTAACCGAATGGAAGCTCCGGAGGAGGAGGGCATGCTCGCGTCACAGTTAAGCCCAAGAGAAGCACCTTCCCCGGGCACGGGCGGTGCCAAACGGCCCTTAAGTTTAACCGAATGGAAGCTCCGGGGGAGGAGGGCGGGCGTGTGTCACAGTTAAGCCGAATAGGAGCACCTTCCCCGGGCACGGGCGGGGCGAAATGAAACCGAGTTCAATCGAACGGAGACACGCTTCGGGGGAGCAGGTCCGGCGTGCATGACAATTAAGCCGAAGAGGAGCACCTCTTCCGCCCGAGCACGAGCGGAGCGCGAGGCTGTCAGTTATGAATGAATAAATGAATAAAAAAAATAAATGAAGAATGCCACCTTTCATTTCACAGGGCACACCGGACGGCGTACCAGCAGGTAAAGGTCGAAGCAATTAAAAAAATACAAAAAGAAGTAATTGAATAAATACAAAAATAATGGCTGGGGAATAAAAAAATAATAAGTTTTAATAATAATTTTTTTTTTTTTGTTATAGCATGAATTTCACTCCCTCTCTCTCTACCCGTGTGTATATATATATATATATATATATATATATATATATATTTATTAAATTTTTTTTTTTAAACATTTTTGAAGGTGCACCACTACTTCGCACTTTTTTTTTTAAGCATTTTTGAAGGTGCGCCGCTACTTCGCGGATTTTCAGTTTTCGCGGGTGGTCTCGGTCCCCATTAACCGCGATAACCGAGGGTTCACTGTATTTTTTTCATTATCGAATTTTATTTTTTTCTATTCAAGTTTTGAGTTCATTTTCGTTTACTAAAATAACCTTGGGCTGCAACTACTATCACAGCAACGGCTCATTATATTTTGGCTGCTAAATATGCCAATTTGTCAGAGAGAAGACCGTGACAAAGAATGGCCCAATCGCAATAAACACTCTACACCATACGTTCCTCGTTGACGTGTACATGGGGTGTTGCAGAGCACAGGTTCCAAGCGTACCGATATTGCAAAATTGGGACAATGCGTGTGACGACACCAACTTCCGCCTCCTATGTCATCGAGCTTGGCGGCACGTTATCATTATGTATTTATTTGTAACAATTTTGACGTTGAGAGTGATATTAAAACTTAAGTAATGTGGTAGTTAGGAAAAAACCCTGGCTTGGGACCCACCGGAACAAGCTATAGCTTCATTTGTACTATTTGAGGCGCTCTCACAATCTGCGGCGCATGCACACAAGGTCGCTAAGTACGCTAGCTGCACTCGGACAAAACACGTAGGTGACTTTAAAAGAGTGACCGAAATTGCACACATGCAACTGTTTATCATAATGTCATAATTCGATATGTACATTTGAAGAGAATTTTTTTCAGCATGGGCACAAGAATTCCACCGAACATCGCCAGTTCAATGGGATTTTGGTTAAGTCCGCAAATAATTGTGGACAATATACTTTGGCAGCACGCTCGAATAATTTTACTCGTATATACTTCAATGAGGGTGTAGTGTGGGTATCGGGATCTTTAACACGCCCTAACACGAAGCTGACTCTCCAACCGCCACAGCCTTTTAATGACGAAATTATAAAATAAACAAAAACACTGTTCAACAACATAAAATAAAATAAAAAATCACATCATACTTACATTTATAAACTTTAATCCTCAAGAACATTATTCTCAGGTTGACCGAAAGACGAGGACACGGGAGCGCCTCGGGCATGTTCTTCTTCCTTGTGTAGGCGAATGACATTTTAAGGTGCTTGTCCGCCACCTGCTGTGCTGAACTATGTATTAAATAAGAAAAGCAAATTGTTGAATGTTTTTTCCCCAATGAAGACTGAATTGTAAAATACCCGGAAATGGCTTTTCTGTTTTATTGTGCATTTAAAAAAAATTCAGATTGTCCTTTTTTGTTGAGATAATTGTTGAATATTGAAATTGCACATGTAACTGGTAATTTAGTTTTAGATATTATTTGAACCAGTGGAGGGCCATGCATTTCACACCTGGGCCTTCAATGAAGTCCTACTTCGTCCTACTTGAATAAATCCCCCTCATAATACCATAATTTATGACACCACGGGTGGACAAACAATATACAGAAAAGCACTTAGACAGCACTGACCGAGTGTTGGACGATATAGCTTCTCTTGAAAGGTCCGTGTTGAAAATGGCCTCGCAAGTGAATCTTCAATTTCTAAAGATAAAGATGTCTTTTAATTGTCCCATAACGGGGACATTTGCAGTGTTACAGCAGCAAAGATATACATCACACAGTGGCACCGACGTAATGTAGCCGTTAATGTATAACATTGGCAGCAGGCATTCATAAAAAGCATGCAAATATACACAGTATATACGTATATACACAGATCCCCATGTATATACACACTTACAGCCCACAACATATACAAGTGTAAGGAAACACTCCTAATGCCTGTCTATGGTTCAGAGGGGAAATAAATAAAAACGCTGCAATGATAAAAAAAAATACTGAATGATTGAAAATACTGCAATGATAAAAATACTGCAAGAATAAAAGTACTGTACCCAGCCAACATGTCCAACTGGGCCCCAAATGGGGTAAATGCGGGATTCCTGGGTACCAAGTGGGAATGGGCTAGAAGTGGGCAATGGTACAGGGTTCCATGTGGGCGCCATCTGGGATTGGTGGGCATGGGCTTAAACTGGGCAAATGTTGTGGGTGCAATACGGGTTGTGTATGGGCTAAGTGGGCATGGGTTAGAACTGGTAAAGATAAAGATAAAGATGTCCTTTATTAGTCCCACAATGGGGAAATTTGAGGTGTTACAGCAGCAAAGATATAGCTCACACAGAGTCGGCGGCGTAATGTAGCCGTTAATGTATAACATTAGCAGCAGACATTCATAAAAAGCATGCAAATATACACAGTATAAACGTATCTAAGTGTAAGGAAACACTCCTAATGTCTGTCCATTATACAGAGGGGAAAATGCTGTAATGATAAAAACTACTGAATCTACTACTGAAACCATTTATAGGTCCTATTTGGGTTATGTGTGGGCTAAGTGGGCATGGGTTAGAACTGGTCAACCATGTGAGGGTCTCATATGGGCTGTATATGGGCCAAGTGGGCATGGGTTAGAGCTGGTCAACCATGTCTGGGTCCTATTTGGGTTATGTGTGGGCTAAGTGGGCATGGGTTAGAAGTGGTCACCATTTATCGGTCCTGTTTGGGTTATGTGTGGGATAAGTGGGCATAGGTTAGAGCTGGTCAACCATGTCTGGGTCCTGTATGGGTTATGGATGAGCTAAGCGGGCATGGGTTTGAAAATTTGTTCTGGAGCCTTTTTGATATTTAATGCATGCTATGCTAATAGTAACCACCCGAAGACTATTCTCAGTAGAACTATTCAATGGATGCCAAAACGATAGAGACATGGCCATGGAGCCTATGCTGCGAGATTGTGAAAGGACTAAAATAAGTGTAGGATTTTTGAGGACCAGAAGTCAGCTTTTATTAGGTTTGACATTGATTTAACTTATGGAACAATGCAAATTATGGTCGGGTTGTTGTTGGACTTTTTCCGCTTTTGACTAAGGGACGGGTGTTTTTATTTTCTGGGACTCTTTAGAACAAGCGGCACGGTGGCGGACTGGTTAGCAAGTCCGCATCACAGTACAGAAGTGCAAGGTTCTCCCTGTGCCTGCTAGGGTTTTCGCCGGTTTCCTCCCACTTTCCAAAAACATTCATGATAGGTTGATTGGTCACTGGTCCAAGGTCTGAGTGTGAGAGCGGATGGTTGCTTGTCTCTGTGTGCCCTGCGATTGACTGGCAACCAGTTCAGGGTGTACCCTGTCGACTGCCCGAAGACAGCTGGGATAGGCTCCAGCACTCCCGGGGACCCTTGTGAGGACAAGAAGCAGTACAGAGGATTGATTGATTTATTAAAATTAAAATTAAATTCATGTATTTATCTATGCTAAATTTAACAAGGCTGGACGTTATATTTTGTGAATTTACATGTACCCCCAACTGTGACTTAATAACCCTTAAGGGACAAGATAACATTTTATAATATTCCAGACAGCTAAGATTGTCATCTATGAACTATTTGACAAGGCAGGTCCAGCATCGTCAGCCACATCCAACAGTCAACACAGTTACTTTTTTTTTAATAAACAAAATCAACATTATTAATTAATGTTATTTTATTAATTCTGTATGCTGTGAAAGATCTTTATTCAAAGTATATTTGAAGTTATTTCTACCTTATTGCTTGATTTTTGTAGATTCAAGTTGGAGTTGTCAAAATTACAGATTCTTTTGAAGGCAGCATATTCAAACTGTGAGAAAAGGAGCGAATGCAAGCTACGCGGTCTTTGAGGTGCGGCAGAAGAGCTGAAAGCACGGTGAGTCCCGAACGATAATTGAATTAATTAATTAATCTTGGGTAAATGTCTGGCTCTCATTTTTTAGACTTACTTTACAATGTGTTTTGTAATTTTTCAAGGTTGCCTGTGTTGGAAAACTGCTTGGTGCGTTAGCTAAAACACAGTATGCTAAAATGATAAGTGACGAGAACACAGAGGGTATATCAACAACGTACGTACTCGAATTATTTTGGGGAAAACTTAAGTACATTATAATCACCCTTTTAATAATACTGATAAGCGTTGTGTGTTTTATTTATTTTTATGAGGACCTTTACAACGAGCTACATATTGTTAGCATTGGGCCTACGACGCTAAACACAGTGTCCCTCGATCTCTCTCCAAAATTCTCCAAAAGACTTAAGCTTTCACTCAAATTAATACAATCTACTCCACTAGCTCATTTAAGGCTTTTTTGTGATGTGTTTGATTTGGGTAAGTAAAGCAAAACATATTAACTGTTGAATGTTGCCTGTTATTTAAATAATAGAAATTCAAGATGAAAGTTGAACAGATATTGAAATGCTAGATTGGCTCATTCAGAATCATGCCACAATGTGCTTTGTATGTTTTGTGTGTGGGTTTATCAAGCTCTAATTCAATGCAGTGTCCAAAACGAGCGCGCATAATTGTTGGATGAATGTTGGTTAATAGAGTCAGATAATAGTTAAAATTCCAACAGTTGAACAGATGTTGAAATGCTAGATTGGCTCATTCAGAATCATGCCACAATGTGCTTTGTATGTTTTGTGTGTAGGCTTATCAAGCTCTAATTCAATGCAGTGTTGAGCTGCATTTGAGAGGAACTACGTAAGTAACTAATGTGGAAAAATTGTGACTTCTTTGTGTACTTTTATTTTGAATATTCAAATTTTGTGGGTAAAGGTTAGAGAAAATAAGTTTAAAATGAGAGCTGTACAGGTATTTAAGTTTTTGGTTTGTAAAATACCCGAATGTGGGTTTCAGCAGGTGAGGCAATGATTGGACAGAGCAAAAGCTATGCTCCAAAATAGAAGTGATTACACCTTCACTAGACTAACCTGCAGCTAATTACATAATTATAAAATTAACACTTTAACCTGGCTTCCCCATCACAGATGTATTCTTTTAAATGCAAAGCTTTTTGTTCTAGCTTTTGTTGTTAAATGACATTCATGCCCAAGTGTCTATGCATCCATTGCAGGGATGTTTTCTCAAGTGACGAGTCTGAAGCCTGTGATGACGAAGTACCATCTACACCTCCCCATGGATTGTCACAGAGAAAAAGCTTCCTAACCAAGAGAGGCGCTGCAGAAGGTCCTTGAGTACGTCCAACGTGTTGAGTCTGTGAGTCTACTGCAGGATCTAATGCAGGTATGAAAATGATGAAATTTTAATGTATTATCTTCAAAATTATAAATAATTATTTAATTTCTTGAAATATAAAATTAGGTACCCTAAACCCAAGTAGGAACCCCAGTCCCAGTACATTCCTGATTCTGGAGCTACAGAGATCAAACCATCCTACTGTATCACTAAATAGCCCCACCTCTAAAACCCTGATTCGGAAGGCCGAGTTGAAAGACTTCAGAGTTCAAGATGGTCAACTGCAACTATGATAAGCCGAATGTGTTCACCCCAAGTCGGAAACTGAGAAAAAGACTCAATTTTCACATGATTTCAGTCCCTTCTATATTTAAAAGAATGTATTGGGGCTCTAAAAATGTGAAATATTTTTACAAGTATTTCTTTTACTACTCATAGGCAGTTTCATAATAATAGTACAATTTGGCATCGTGTATTGTTTTTTGGTTCCATTCAAAATGCACAAGACGTATAGACATATTTTGTTTGTGGATCGCTGCAGCATCACACGAGCGCACAGAGACAAACGTGGCAGCAACTTAAAACAATTAAAATATCGAATCGAAATCGAGAACTGAAAATCAAAAATCGAATCGGGGCTTGAGTGAATCGTTACCTCCCTAATCATAATCATTTTGGTAGAATGTTGGGCTCTTGCCCTTTGAGTGTATATGGCGTTACCGAAGCTGTTCACTTAATCGACAATTCCTTTCCTGTGACGTTTATCATACCCAGTTTAACTGCCAAAATATTTTTAAGTGTGTGATGATTATCTGGATCGAGTGACACCCATGTTATAATGGTTGCAGGTATTGGTGGATTGGACGATAGTGTCAGAACAATGATGGCGTTCATCATGACAAATCCTCTGTCTCTGAAGTACAATCTCTTTGGACATCGTAGCAAGAACAAGCGCCGAGACCTGCCTTTTTCGGATGTTCTATACGGTAATATATATATTTTTTTTTTTTTTTTTTTAAGGGATTGTGGTGTGAAGACATTTCAGCATGTCCCATAAGGTTTCACAATCATTAAATAGCTTTACTAAGTTGGCTTCTTGTCTTTTTTGTTTTAGGAGCACTGAAAAGGAATGGAGCCACAAAGGACATCAACGAGAAGGACACAGGCAACCCTGTCCAAGTGGTTCATGGGAGCTTGTGATCAAGGTGGGAATAGGGCAGTTCGAGCTCGGAGATCTCAAGGCAACTGTCAGGTTTAAAACGTCCTGACGCCATTTTTAGACTGAAGGTGGCATAAATCCAGACCAAACCAGTTAGAGTTTTGTTTTTGACCATTCGCGAATGGGAGAGGAAGTCAGGAGGTGAAGCAGGCGTCTTGCCAGTTCAATCTCGCGCACTCTCTCTCACTCTCTACCACCCGTTCGGTCTTTTATCAGCAACCTAAGCAGACAATGGAGGTCTGTCTGAAATTCTAGCAGGCAGGCAGGAAGCAATCAACCACAGTAGTCAGTCAGGAATTCGAAACTAAAGTGTGTGCGTGTGTTCCAGTTGTGCGCGTGTGTGCTAAAGCAATAATGTGAGTGTCTGTGTGTGTGTGCGCAATTATAACTGATACAAATAGTGTATAAAAACATGATTAGAAATACACAAACTATTTACATATCCTCATCCCATCTCACATTCCCCCGTTTGTGGGTTTAAATCATGTCCTTACGGCTTTAAGACAGATCATCATAATGAAGTCATACAACAGTGTGGTCATCCGTGGAGGGGCGAAAACCCTCAGTAGGGACAAAATTCCCCTCCTCCCTTCCGGCGTGGAACGAGATTCTCATGGTATGTTGGTCACTTGGGAATAAAACATAAAAAAACTTCAATATACCTAGTGAAAAATAACAAAACTGTCTCCACGCAGAGCTTGTCTCCACGCAGAGCTTGTCTCTGCGGCGACTTGATGGAGGCCCTTGCCTCGTTGTAGGAGGGGACAGCCGTCTTTACCTCCCGGATCTTCGTGTGTGGTGTATGTGTGTGCATGTGTGGGGGCAGGGGCAAAAGGGTCCATGTGTTATTTAGGTTTCAGTGTCCAGTTCGAGTTTGTCATTGTCCAGTTCGAATTCGTCATTCTCAACATCAATCAGGTTGTAATGGTACATTTAGGCAACAAACATGCAGTTAATAATCATCTTTGTCATAAGAATAATGCAACATGAACAGACTACACATAACAAAAATGAAAACCATAATTATCCCGATATATTGTCTTTCAAATTCTTCGTAGTGGTCATAACATCAATAATTGTTTCATTTTATTAAAAATGTAAATGCAGTAATGTTCTCCAATCAAGGCTAAAATTCTTTATGTACGTCATTAATTTCCAAACAATATCTAATCTTTTTGTTCTGTGGCTTCAACATTCGTATCTGTGGCTGGTTGTGCGGTTCCGATGTGCGTGTGGTCCGATATTGTGACTCAGGTGGGCTCCTGTTCGAGGGATTCGCGTTGCTCGGCCTTTAGCTGGAAACCGGAGAAGCTTGTACTGCAACTGGTGGATCCAGCTGCCACGCCCCGCGACCTTTGCTGCCGTCGGGGTCACTGCAATCATCTGGCGAGGGCCATCTCAGCATTCACTTGTCCCAACGAAGTCGTTTCAGCACCTTGAAGAAGAGTTGGTCTCCCACACGGACGTGATTTCTCTGTGGATCAGAACACACTGGCCAGTAATTGCGTCTTTTTTTTTTTTTTTTTTTTTTTTTTGGGCAAAACATGTTTCCCATGTGGACTGGGACTGATGTGCCAGTCGCTGGTGGTTCTGATGAACCTGAGAGTCGATAGGGGATAGTGTCCTAACTTCGGCTGGCACTATCCTCATTGCTGTGATTGAAACACAGTCTGGTCATTGTCTCCTTTTTTTCCCTCATATTCTTGATAAGTCTGCCCTTAACAGTCCCATTAGTGCGTTCCACAAGTCCTGCAGACTGTATGCACAATGACGCTTTGAGTCAATTTTGCAACAACTGTCCCACTTGTTACAACATCATTCACAAAATGCATAATTTTCACTTCAAATCACTTCTTGAAATTCCAAATGTCAGGATAATTTGTGTTAGGTTGAAGATGTATTTTATCCCATATTTTACTCTATTAGTATTGCAAAAGAATTGTTCCACAGCGTGACCCATGTTTGACCATATGGATGAGAAGACTTCACAGAGAAGCGGATGCCTGAAGACTGGATCAACGTCTGCAACATCAAAGGAGGTGTGCTGAGACACACCTCTGAAACAAAAGGACTGAGACTTTAGTACCAGAGCACTAAAAGGGCATATCTGCCTTTTCAATCAGTGGATGACTGCCATTGATGTCTGTCTTTCCTCTTGTGTCTGAGATGTTTACATGTTCCTGCTGGTGCTCCCCCCTTCATCTCTTAGTGCAAATACATTGTATTGTTAGGGACTTCCCTAATAAAATAGAGGGCTCGGCGGAGTGTGCTCCAGAACGAATTTGGAGATGTAACTGAGCACACCTCTGTTCGTTCTCCTCGCGAGTAAAAGATCAACTCTTGTCTTCCTTCCATTCATTTAGCCTATGTTCAGTGAATGCTTAGGTGATTGAACCTGACAATTTGATTACACAACACTTTTTCCAACTGTTTTAGCATCAACATATGTTGTCGGAAACAACTTAATCCATTTTGAAAACATATGAATTACAACCAAACAATATTGCATCTCAAACAAATAACACTGTCTAAAAAAAAGTTTTTTGTTGAAAAGTCTGTATGTGGGAACAATTTCATATCATACTACCCCTCTCTTGACTCATGGTTATGCTCGTGTGTCACTCTTATTACTTTTCCAATCAATGAATTAGGCAGCCAGGATTTGCCATCTGCCAATTTGCTGATCCTGTCCTCAGCAATGTTTGCACCTTTGTTCTCCCAATTTGTGCGTTCAATTACTGGTACCTTTTTCCCTGGCGTGGGATCAAATTGTCAAGTTGATTTTCTGCGTGTGTGTGCGTGTGGGGGTGTGTTCATTTTCCCTTTTAGCTGCGCTGTGTCGATATAAAGGCGAGGCAGTTTCCAATTGTAATTGTGTCATTTTCTGTTAAGTGAATTTTGCGTTCACAAATAACTATTTTAGACGTGCTTTATGCACAACTTTTCTTTTACTGTTGTGGTTTTTAAAGCCCAATGTCGACAGAACGCATGAACATTTATCTTGACTGTCAGTCCACATTGTAACCATACAACTCATACAAGATGGGAAACCCCAAATTTTAATTAGCTCACACCCGCCTACGCTCTTCCTGCTTATCCTAACAATCTCTTATCCGTTGGTATCACAATGTTAGTACTCCCATCGCATAAAAGTCAGTTTGATTTCAGGCTGCGACCTTGGTTCTCAAACACTTTTACTTCTTATCAGTCTGGAATGCGCACCTGGTCTGTGTTACAAGTCTGAGTTCCTCCAGTCGGGAGGAAGGTCAAGTCGCGGTTTGGTGATAATTTGGACGGCTCCACAGTCGTGTGGCGCCTCCTAGATGATGCGGGGAAAAAATGACGCTGGGCTGAAATGCACCGCAACTTATCAGTATAATGTGTCCCTGTGACAATTAGGCCGGCGTGCAATGTGAATGTGGTGGGAAAAGAATGTAATTTTTTGATTCCTTAAAGCAGCAGTGAAAGCTCTTAATCACACTCTAAGTGGTTCTCTGCCACGAAATCCAAATTGTTGTGACTAAATATGCAAATGAATTCATTTTGCCCTGGTTCCTGCAGTAACCCAGGCTAATGAAGTCATTTTTTGCAGTCACTGTTTTGCTCAAATGGCTTATAATAATTTGGTAGTGCGTTAAGATGCTTTGTCGATACAATCTTGTAGTGTATCTTCACAAGTTCCAACATACACAACCCATTCCATGGCCATGACGATACTGTTTTAAAGATTACCAAGGCTTGTTGGACCTTTCTCTGCCACATAAATTACAGCCCTGAGAGGCACTGGGCCTCAACTTTATCTATGAAGGGTCAGGGATTTAATGGGGGTCACCGAGGCGTCCCAAGGAAAGTTTTTACAGAAAAGTGGTCTGGCAATATCTTTTCTCTTTCTTATCACTGACAATGCGCCCCTTTAAAGTTTTGACGTTTGTTTGAATTCGCCCGTGCTTATTAATTCTATTGAAGTCCAATTTTGTCAGTGTATCACGGCCTAATGAGTAAAACGCATGTTGATGTAGAACTCCTTCTACACACACTTTTATGTTTGACTTTTTACGTCACGTGATCCTCCATTGCTACCACAACTCGTCCTGAAAAGTTAATGTTTTGTAACAAGACTTACTGCTTCCTCCTTTCTTTCTTTTCTTTTTCCTTCCTTCTGCCCAACACGTTCATGCTTTCTGTGCATAATTTAGAATTTTCTTTTCCATTTTACAAGTTGGCCAATTTAAATTAGGTTGTTTTATTTGAAAAGCCTGTAATTCTCTTTTTTTTCCCCTTTTCACCTAATCACAAATTTCTTATCACAAAAATGAACATGTTAATTCTATTTTATTTCCTATTTTTCCAATCTTGTGACTCATTTCACTTCAACCAGTTCTACCTTAAAGTGGACAAGTACACATCAATGTTTTTTGTAGTTTCTATTTTCTTCTCTGCTTTAATGAAAATTATAGCCCTTCTAGCCAAATTTTTCCTGTGTCATTTCTATCTCTGCATTTCATTCCATTTCTGGCCTACCTTAATACTAAAACAAAAATGCTCTTTCAAAAATTAAAACTATCTAAAACTAGTGATGGCAAAATGAAGCCCCATAAAGCAGCCAAGCCCTGCAGGGAAATACTTCACACACGAATGGGCTTCGAGATGCTTCATTTTTCTTGACTACGCCATCCCATGGACAGAAAAATGTATAACATGCTTGGTGCATGCAATAAAATGGTGAGCTGTAAATCATGCTCTGCCCACCAAACAATATGTATTTGAAGAGTGATTTTAATTGTTCTGTTTTACTTTGTCTTCTAACTTCTCCAATATTCAGACAGCTCCGCCGAGACCAACGTTTCACCCCCACACTGATATAAAATGGACCCAACCGTTTGGGTCTCTTTCCAAATTTGGTACCAAAGCCTCCCCCACAGTGCGGCAGCTATCTTGAATTGGCCCGTTCCCAGAAAGTTTTACTTCATTCAGTGTCATTCAGTATTATTCAAAATCTTTCAGTGTCATTCCAAATCATTCAATGTCATTCACAATCTTTCCACATCCTTCCACCTTCCATCGTTCAGTGTCATTCCACATTCTCTTTCATATATAACATAACATAACAATAACATAATCCTGGGTCAGCAGACACCTAATTAATGTGTTAATACATGATACATTTTTCTATAAGCAACCCTTATGATTGTAATTAAAGGATAATGTAAATGGCAGTCAATTTAAAACTGAACAAAGGTTATACTGCTCGGAGCCACTTTTGTGATCCTGGCATGGAAGTCCATTGTTTCAGAGGGGTCTCGTTCACACCTCCTGTGGTGCAGCTGTGATCTAATCTTCCTGCATTCCTCTGAGTGTCTGGTCATTAGCATGGTCTAAACTTCAGTTACACTTAAAGGATTTCATACTTTTGACTATTAAAGGAATATAAGAGTTTGAGCTTAACATAGTTCATTAGATGTTGGTGCATCCAATGTATGAAAATGTGATATTGTAAAATGCTGAGAGTGTGACTGGTGGCGCGAAACTGGTTGCGGGGGTTGTGCAAGAATGGAATGTTTTAGAAACAAGGTGCTGAGCGAGACGAGATGACTCCGGGAAGGAGCGGCCATCGGGGAATCGCACGCAGGAGGAGCCACGGGATTCGGCGGGAGGAGAAAGACCAATGAGAGCGAGCTAAAGTTAACTGCAATACACATAGCCAATAGAATCATGCCAGGATGCCTTTGTCTGTGCCATTTTGCATGTTGTATAGTATGAATCAGTACTGGGCAACTCGGGGGTAGAACACATTCGCTGGTGGCAAGAGAGGTGTAGACTTGTATTGAGAGGGATTCGAGATCCAGGTGCCATGTAGGAAATCTGTATTGGGAATAAATCCACTTCGTGTGTGAAAATGCCGGCTTCCTGATACCTTTCTATTGCAGAACGAGCGCGCATATTGTTGGATGAGTGAGTGTTGGGGAAGGTCGCAAATTGGAGTCAGATTACTAATTTGAGTTTACACTGGGTTAAAGTTAAATTCTAACATTGATATAAAGATAAATTCCAACATAACGTATTTTTAATTCTTTCTAGGCGGGAACTGTCCGAACAAAAAATTCATGCAATTTGTAATTAGACACTTTGTCATACAAAAAGTCACTCAGGGCAAGAGAAAAAAAATTGTCACTTGCCCAAGTTGGGCAAGTAATTTGGCCACTCGGGCAAGGCAAATTTTAGTGGCACTTGCCCTATGGGCAAGCAGTTTTTAAAGTTAACTTCGAACCCTGTGATGGTGTCTTGTGACCTGTCTTTATCAGCTGATGTTCCATGAAGGCGTGCCTTACCTGTCACAAGAATGAAGGCAAGTCACGCCCCCCGCTGTCCATTCACTCCGCCAAGACGCTGCTCCAGGTGGTAGAGAGGATGAAGGCTCCCTTGTCTCTGTTCATGGTTTTTATGCCTCGCTTGCAGATCTCAATGGCCTCTCTGATCCAGCGCTGTAGTTTGTTCTCTTCTGTGCGGATGACCCTGCCCTTCTCCCGGTCCATGATGTGGTTTTCCCTTTTGCAGTGGTCAGTGATTGCTGATTTGTAATGTTCATGTTGTGCTTGTTCTTTTACTGCTCTGATTTTTAAATTTTTTTGACAGGTAAGTCACACCCTCATGGAACATCAGCTGATAAAGACTGGTCTCAAGACACCATCATGCGACACTCTGAAGAAGGCGAAAGACTCGCCGAAACATGTCAGGTAAAAAATTAACCTAAAACATAAATGTCTGCTTTTAATGAATCAGTCAAATATCAATAATAAGAAGACAAAATGAACCTAATACAAATAAATGAATGCTTAATAACTCCCCTGCACACGCTCCTAAAAATCCAAACCTTCACCTGTAAATAAAACGTCCCGACCTGAAGACATCTTAATGTTATTATTTTGTTTTACACACAGCGCCGCCAAGTGGAATCAAAAATTTGTTTTTATTTTAATTTTCACGTACTGCACGGTGCCCTTCTGACGAATCCGACTGAAAATGAGTCAGAAAAGACTCAAGACAATGATCTTACTCTCTGCCGAATTTTGTGACGTTTTGGCAAAAGGCGTGGCTATTACGGTGCTGAAAAGTCCGATTGTACTTTGTGACAACAAAAGCTCCGGCAACATGACTCAGATGATCCTATCTTCTCGAAGTTGTACACATTTGAGGATACTTCAGCCCTGAAGACTTCTACCAACTTATTTTTCATCGTAGTAGTAGCGCCACCAACTGGTAAAAGCTAATACAAGTTATTTTCTTGGATGTTTTTCTCCGTGCAACTCAACAAGGTCGCCCTCATATATGCTCGGATTACTGTTTCGGCCATGAGGATGTCACAATACGAAATTCGTCCTTTTTCGTGAAAGGTTGTGGGAGTGGCATTGCACTGTTCGGCAATAAAACAACGCTGATTATGAGGTTGTAAATATGAATGACAACTCGTGAAACTTTACACACACATCAGGCCGAGCAAATTTATAAATATATATATATATATATATATATATATATATATATATATATATATATATATATATATATACGGGGAGAGAGAGAGTGAAATTCATGTTACAACAAAAAAAAACAAATTATTATTAAAACATATTATTTTTTAATTCCCCAGCCATTCTTTTTGTATTTATTTAATTACTCCGACTTTTACCTAATGGTACGCCGTCCGGTGTGCCCTGTGAAATGAAAGGTGGCATTCTTTATTTATTTATTCATTTATTCATTCATAACTGACAGCCTCGCGCTCCGCTCGTGCCCGGGCGGAAGAGGTGCTCCAATTCGGCTTAACTGTGACACACGCCCGCCCTCCTCCCCCGGAACTTCCATTCGGTTAAACTTAGGGGCCGCTTGGCACCGCCCATGCCCGGGGAAGGTGCTCCTCTTCGGCTTACTGTGACGCGAGCATGCCCTCCTCCTCCGGAGCTTCCATTCGGTTAAACTTAGGGGCCGCTTGAAACCGCCCGTGCCCGGGGAAGGTGCTCCTCTTCGGCTTACTGTGACGCGAGCATCCCCTCCTCCTCCGGAGCTTCCATTCGGTTAAACTTAGGGGCCGCTTGGAACCGCCCGTGCCCGTGGAAGGTGCTCCTCTTCGGCTTACTGTGACGCGAGCATGCCCTCCTCCTCCGGAGCTTCCATTCGGTTAAACTTAGGGGCCGCTTGGCACCGCCCGTGCCCGGGGAAGGTGTTCCTCTACGGCTTAACTGCCACGCACGCCGGCCGGAGCTCTGGTACGGTTCAAACCGCGCGAAACGTCGCCACCGATCGTGTCCGGGGGAACGTGCTCTTCTTCGTCCACTCTCCTCTTCGCCCACGCTCTTCTTCGGCGCACGCTGGCCGTCTAACTGCTCCAGCGCCCCGTCGTGCCGCTCGGCGAAACTACAATGCCCCCGAATATTTTTTAGACCCGCGAAGCACTGAACCCGCGAAAGGTGAACCGCGAAGTAGCGAGGGTTCACTGTATGTATAAGACCAAGACCTACAAAAAAGTCTCTTGGAGCAATGAGCTAGGTTTTACAGGAAGTCGGCCATTTTTAATTTACTTAAAAGGGGGCGGGTCACCACAATGGACTTTGTGTAGAAATTATTATTGGGGCCCGAGCAGCGACGGCGGCGAGGTCCCTATTGTTTTTGAAGAAATTATTATTAGGGCCCGAGCAGCGACCGCTACGAGGTCCCCATTGTTTTTGTGGAAATTATTATTATTTTTATTATTATTATTAGGGCCCGAGCAGTAACCGCTGCGAGGTCCCTATTGTTTTTCTAGAAATTGTTATTAGGGCCCGAGCTGCGACGGCTGCGAGGTCCCTATTGTTTTTGTAGAAAATATTATTACTTTTATTATTAATAATATTATTATTATTATTATTAGGGCCTGAGCAGCGACCGCTGCGAAGTCCCTATTGTTTTTGTAGAAATTATTATTATTATTATTTTTCCGATTGTTCGATCGCATTTTTGACCCCCGAAACATGCACAAAAACTCACCAAACTTGGCAGTCTCATCGGGCATGGCGAAAAATTTGATATTTTAACGTCTAATATGAACAGGAAGTGAGTTATGAATTTTTGAAAGTCCGACTTTTGCCCTTTTTTGCATGTTTACAGGGGTCATTCTTTTGCACCCTGATCCTAAAGGCTTCATCTGATTGCCTTAAAATTCTGTCTGTAGCATCTGAAGACCTGGGACAAACACTGGGGCTAAAATTTTTTGTTTCCGAAATACTATATGACAGGGGCGGGGCTTCAAAGTTTTCACTTAAGATTTCCTTAGCCGCAATGGACAAAATGCTTAATAACTCTCCTGCACATGCTGCTAAAAATCCAAAACTTCACATGTACATAAAGAGTCTGTACCTGAAGACATCTATATGTTTATATTCAGTTATACACCTTGCGCCAATCAATATCATTTTTTACATTTTGACGTACTGCACGGTGCCCTTTTAACGAATCTGATTGAAAATTGTCTAGAAAAGACTCAAGACATTGATCTTACTCTATCCCTATTTTTGTGACTTTCCTTCGAAGGGCGTGGCTATTATGGTGCCGCAGAGTCTGATTATTCTCCGTGGCAACAAAAGTTCCTGCAAAATGATTCAGATGATCCATCTTCTCGAAATTTTTCACATTTGAGGATATTCAGGCCCTGAAGACGGCTGCCAACTTATTTTTGATCGCAGTGGTAGCGCCACCAACTGGTTAAAACAAATACAAATTATTTTCGTTGATGTTTTTCTCCGGGCAGGTTAACAAAATCTACCTTATATTTGCTCGGATGAGTGTTTAGGCCTTGAGCATGTCACAATACAAAAGTCTTTCGCCTTCTTCAGAGTGTCACATGATGGTGTCTTGTGACCCGTCTTTATCAGCTGATGTTCCATGAGGGCGTGACTTACCTGTCACAAGAATGAAGGCAAGTCACACCCCCCGCTGTCCGTTCACTCCGCCAAGATGCTGGTCCAGGTGGTAGAGAGGATGAAGGCTCCCTTGTCTCTGTTCATGGTTTTTATGCCTCGCTTGCAGATCTCAATGGCCTCTCTGATCCAGCGCTGTTGTTTGTTCTCTTCTGTGCGGATGACCCTGCCCTTCTCCCGGTCCATGATGTGGTTTTCCCTTTTGCAGTGGTCAGTGATTGCTGATTTGTAATGTTCATGTTGTGCTTGTTCTTTTACTGCTCTGATTTTTTTCATTTTTTTGACAGGTAAGCCACACCCTCATGGAACATCAGCTCAAGACACCATCATGCGACACTCTGAAGAAGGCGAAAGACTCGCCGAAACATGTCAGGTAAAAAATTATCCTAAAACATAATTGTCTGCTTTTAATGAATCAGTCAAATATCAATAATAAGAAGACAAAATGAACCTAATACAAATAAATGAATGCTTAATAACTCCCCTGCACATGCTCCTAAAAATCCAAACCTTCACCTGTAAATAAAACGTCCCGACCTGAAGACATCTTAATGTTATTATTTTGTTATACACACAGTGCCGCCAAGTGGAATCAAAAAATTTTTTTATTTTAATTTTCACGCACTGCACGGTGCCCTTTTGACGAATCCGACTGAAAATTAGTCAGAAAAGACTCTAGACAATGATCTTACTCTCTGCCGAATTTTGTGACATTTTGGCAAAAGGCGTGGCTATTACGGTGCTGAAAAGTCCGATTGTACTCTGTGGCAACAAAAGCTCCAGCAACATGAGTCAGATGATCCTATCTTCTCGAAGTTGCACACATTTGAGGATACTTAAGCCCTGAAGACATCTACCAACTTATTTTTCATCGTAGTAGTAGCGCCACCAACTGCTAATAGCTAATACAAGTTATTTTCTTGGATGTTTTTCTCCGTGCAACTCAACAAGGTCGCCCTCGTATATGCTCGGATGACTGTTTCGGGCCATGAGGACGTCATAATACGAAATTTGTCCTTTTTCATGAAAAGTTGTGGGAGTGGCATTGCACTGTTCGGCAATAAAACAACGCTGATTATGAGGTTCTAAATATGAACAACAACTCGTGAAACTTTACACACACATCAGGCCGAGCAAATTTATCAATATTTTATACGTTAGTTGTGCAGCTTTTTTTAAATGGCTCACCATGGCCCTCGAGAAATGTTCAAAAAAGCAGCCCTGGTTGAGTGTTTCACCTCGCTTTTTGTAAATTTTATGGAGTACAGTGAACCCTCGGTTATCGCGGTTAATGGGGACCGAGACCATCCGCGAAAACTGAAAATCCGCGAAGTAGCGGCGCACCTTCAAAAATGCTTTAAAAAAATATACAATATATATAATAAATATATAAATATATATATATATATATATATATATATATATATATATATATACGGGGGGAGAGAGAGAGAGAGAGAGTGAAATTCATGTTATAACAAAAAAAACAAATTATTATTAAAACTTATTATTTTTTTATTCCCCAACCATTCTTTTTGTATTTATTTAATTACTCCGACTTTTACCTGCTGGTACGCCGTCCGGTGTGCCCTGTGAAATGAAAGGTGGCATTCTTTATTTATTTATTACATTTATTCATTCATAACTGACAGCCTCGCGCTCCGCTCGTGCCCGGGCAGAAGAGGTGCTCCAATTCGGCTTAACTGTGACACACGCCCGCCCTCCTCCCCCGGAGCTTCCATTCGGTTAAACTTAGGGGCCGCTTGGCACCGCCCGTGCCCGGGGAAGGTGCTCCTCTTCGGCTTACTGTGACGCGAGCATGCCCTCCTCCTCCGGAGCTTCCATTCGGTTAAACTTAGGGGCCGCCTGGAACCGCCCGTGCCCGGGGAAGGTGCTCCTCTTCGACTTACTGTGACGCGAGCATGCCCTCCTCCTCCGGAGCTTCCATTCGGTTAAACTCAGGGGCCGCTTGGAACCGCCCGTGCCCGGGGAAGGTGCTCCTCTACGGCTTAACTGCCACGCACGCCGGCCGGAGCTCTGGTACGGTCCGAACCGCGCGAAACGTCGCCACCGATCGTGTCCGGGGGAACGTGCTCTTCTTCGTCCACTCTCCTCTTCGCCCACGCTCTTCTTCGGCGCCCGCCGGCCGTCTAACCGCTCCAGCGCCCCGTCGTGCCGCTCGGCGAAACTACAATGCCCCCGAATATTTTTTAGACCCGCGAAGCACTGAACCCGCGAAAGGTGAACCTCGAAGTAGCGAGGGTTCACTGTATGTATAAGACCAAGACCTACAAAAAAGTCTCTTGGAGCAATGAGCTAGGTTTTACAGGAAGTCGGCCATTTTGAATTTACTTAAAAGGGGGCGGGTCTCCACAATGGACTTTGTGTAGAAATTATTATTGGGGCCCGAGCAGCGACCGCGGCGAGGTCCCTATTGTTTTTGTAGAAATTATTATTACTTTTATTATTATTATTATTATTATTATTATTAGGGCCTGAGCAGCGACCGCTGCGAAGTCCCTATTGTTTTTGTAGAAATTATTATTATTATTATTTTTCCGATTGTTCGATCGCATTTTTGACCCCCGAAACATGCACAAAAACTCACCAAACTTGGCAGTCTCATCGGGCATGGCGAAAAATTTGATATTTTTTAACGTCTAATATGAACAGGAAGTGAGTTATGAATTTTTGAAAGTCCGACTTTTGCCCTTTTTTGCATGTTTACAGGGGTCATTCTTTTGCACCTTGATCCTAAAGGCTTCATCTGATTGCCTTAAAGTTCTGTCTGGAGCATCTGAAGACCTGGCACAAACACTGGGGCTAAAATTTTTTGTTTCCGAAATACTATATGACGGGGGCGGGGCATCAAAGTTTTCACTTAAGATTTCCTTCGCCGCAATGGACAAAATGATTAATAACTCTCCTGCACATGCTGCTAAAAATCCAAAACTTCTTATTCCATTCTTATTTATTCATCTAATTTATATATTTGTCTGTATTATTGTTGTATTGCACTGGAGAGGGGAGCCCTCTAATCTCGTTGCACACTTGTGTACAATGACAATAAAGGGATTTCTATTTCTATTCTATTCATGTACATAAAGAGTCTGTACCTGAAGACATCTATATGTTTATATTCAGTTATACACCTTGCGCCAATCAATATCATTTTTTACATTTTGACGTACTGCACGGTGCCCTTTTAACGAATCTGATTGAAAATTGGCTAGAAAAGACTCAAGACATTGATCTTACTCTATCCCTATTTTTGTGACTTTCCTTCGAAGGGCGTGGCTATTACGGTGCCGCAGAGTCTGATTATTCTCCGTGGCAACAAAAGTTCCTGCAAAATGATTCAGATGATCCATCTTCTCGAAATTTTTCACATTTGAGGATATTCAGGCCCTGAAGACGGCTGCCAACTTATTTTTGATCGCAGTGGTAGCGCCACCAACTGGTTAAAACAAATACAAATTATTTTCGTTGATTTTTTTCTCCGGGCAGGTTAACAAAATCTACCTTACATTTGCTCGGATGAGTGTTTAGGCCTTGAGGATGTCACAATACGAAAGTCTTTTGCCTTCTTCAGAGTGTCACATGATGGTGTCTTGTGGCCCGTCTTTATCAGCTGATGTTCCATGAGGGCGTGACTTACCTGTCACAAGAACGAAGGCAAGTCACGCCCCCCGCTGTCCGTTCACTCCGCCAAAATGCTGCTCCAGGTGGTAGAGAGGATGAAGGCTCCCTTGTCTCTGTTCATGGTTTTTATGCCTCGCTTGCAGATCTCAATGGCCTCTCTGATCCAGCGCTGTTGTTTGTTCTCTTCGGTGCGGATGACCCTGGCCTTCTCCCGGTCCATGATGTGGTTTTCCCTTTTGCAGTGGTCAGTGATTGCTGATTTGTAATGTTCATGTTGTGCTTGTTCTTTTACTGCTCTGATTTTTCATTTTTTTGACAGGTAAGTCACACCCTCATGGAACATCAGCTGATAAAGACGGGTCTCAAGACACCATCATGCGACACTCTGAAGAAGGCGAAAGACTCGCCGAAACATGTCAGGTAAAAAATTAACCTAAAACATAATTGTCTGCTTTTAATGAATCAGTCAAATATCAATAATAAGAAGACAAAATGAACCTAATACAAATAAATGAATGCTTAATAACTCCCCTGCACATGCTCCTAAAAATCCAAACCTTCACCTGTAAATAAAACGTCCCGACCTGAAGACATCTTAATGCTATTATTTTGTTATACACACAGTGCCGCCAAGTGGAATCAAAAATTTGTTTTTATTTTAATTTTCACGTACTGCACGGTGCCCTTTTGACGAATCCGACTGAAAATTAGTCAGAAAAGACTCAAGACAATGATCTTACTCTCTGCCGAATTTTGTGACGTTTTGGCAAAAGGCGTGGCTATTAAGGTGCTGAAAAGTCCGATTGTACTTTGTGGCAACAAAAGCTCCGGCAACATGACTCAGATGATCCTATCTTCTCGAAGTTGTACACATTTGAGGATACTTCAGCCCTGAAGACATCTACCAACTTATTTTACATCGTAGTAGTAGCGCCACCAACTGGTAAAAGCTAATACAAGTTATTTTCTTGGATGTTTTTCTCCGTGCAACTCAACAAGGTCGCCCTCATATATGCTCGGATGACTGTTTCGGCCATGAGGATGTCACAATACGAAATTCGTGATTTTTCGTGAAAAGTTGTGGGAGTGGCATTGCACTGTTCGGCAATAAAACAAAGCTGATTATGAGGTTCTAAATATGAACGACAACTCGTAAAACTTTACACACACATCAGGCCGAGCAAATTTATCAATATTTTATAAGTTAGTTGTGCAGCTTTTTTGAAATGGCTCGCCATGGCCCTCGAGAAATGTTAAAAAAAAGCAGCTCTGGTTGAGTGTTTCACCTCGCTTTTTGTAAATTTTATGGAGTACAGTGAACCCTCGGTTATCGCGGTTAATGGGGACCGAGACCACCCGCGAAAACTGAAAATCCGCGAAGTAGCGGCGCACCTTCAAAAATGCTTAAAAAAAATATACAATATATATAATAAATATATATATATATATATATATATATATATATATATATATATATACAGGGAGAGAGAGAGTGAAATTCATGTTATAACAAAAAAACCAAATTATTATTAAAACGTATTATTTTTTTATTCCCCAGCCATTCTTTTTGTATTTATTTAATTACTCCGACTTTTACCTGCTGGTACGCCGTCCGGTGTGCCCTGTGAAATGAAAGGTGGCATTCTTTATTTATTTATTCATTTATTCATTCATAACTGACAGCCTCGCGCTCCGCTCGTGCCCGGGCAGAAGAGGTGCTCCAATTTGGCTTAACTGTGACACACGCCCGTCCTCCTCCCCCGGAGCTTCCATTCGGTTAAACTTAGGGGCCGCTTGGCACCGCCCGTGCCCGGGGAAGGTGCTCCTCTTCGGCTTACTGTGACGCGAGCATGCCCTCCTCCTCCGGAGCTTCCATTCGGTTAAACTTAGGGGCCGCTTGGAACCGCCCGTGCCCGGGGAAGGTGCTCCTCTTCGGCTTACTGTGACGCGAGCATGCCCTCCTCCTCCGGAGCTTCCATTCGGTTAAACTTAGGGGCCGCTTGGAACCGCCCGTGCCCGGGGAAGGTGCTCCTCTTCGGCTTACTGTGACGCGAGCATGCCCTCCTCCTCCGGAGCTTCCATTCGGTTAAACTTAGGGGCCGCTTGGCACCGCCCGTGCCCGGGGAAGGTGCTCCTCTACGGCTTAACTGCCACGCACGCTGGCCGGAGCTCTGGTACGGTCCGAACCGCGCGAAACGTCGCCACCGATCGTGTCCGGGGGAACGTGCTCTTCTTCGTCCACTCTCCTCTTCGCCCACGCTCTTCTTCGGCGCACGCCGGCCGTCTAACCGCTCCAGCGCCCCGTCGTGCCGCTCGGCGAAACTACAATGCCCCCGAATATTTTTTAGACCCGCGAAGCACTGAACCCGCGAAAGGTGAACCGCGAAGTAGCGAGGGTTCACTGTATGTATAAGACCAAGACCTACAAAAAAGTCTCTTGGAGCAATGAGCTAGGTTTTACAGGAAGTCGGCCATTTTGAATTTACTTAAAAGGGGGCGGGTCACCACAATGGACTTTGTGTAGAAATTATTATTGGGGCCCGAGCAGCGACCGCGGCGAGGTCCCTATTGTTTTTGTAGAAAATATTATTACTTTTATTATAATTATTATTATTATTATTAGGGCCTGAGCAGCGACCGCTGCGAAGTCCCTATTGTTTTTGTAGAAATTATTATTATTATTATTTTTCCGATTGTTCGATCGCATTTTTGACCCCCGAAACATGCACAAAAACTCACCAAAGTTGGCAGTCTCATCGGGCATGGCGAAAAATTTGATATTTTAATGTCTAATATGAACAAGAAGTGAGTTATGAATTTTTGAAAGTCCGACTTTTGCCCTTTTTTGCATGTTTACAGGGGTCATTCTTTTGCACCCTGATCCTAAAGGCTTCATCTGATTGCCTTAAAATTCTGTCTGTAGCTTCTGAAGACCTGGGACAAACACTGGGGCTAAAATTTTTTGTTTCCGAAATACTATATGACGGGGGCGGGGCATCAAAGTTTTCACTTAAGATTTGCTTCGCCGCAATGGACAAAATGCTTAATAACTCTCCTGCACATGCTGCTAAAAATCCAAAACTTCACATGTACATAAAGAGTCTGTACCTGAAGACATCTATATGTTTATATTCAGTTATACACCTTGCGCCAATCAATATCATTTTTTACATTTTGACGTACTGCACGGTGCCCTTTTAACGAATCTGATTGAAAATTGGCTAGAAAAGACTCAAGACATTGATCTTACTCTATCCCTATTTTTGTGACTTTCCTTCGAAGGGCGTGGCTATTACGGTGCCGCAGAGTCTGATTATTCTCCGTGGCAACAAAAGTTCCTGCAAAATGATTCAGATGATCCATCTTCTCGAAATTTTTCACATTTGAGGATATTCAGGCCCTGAAGACGGCTGCCAACTTATTTTTGATCGCAGTGGTAGCGCCACCAACTGGTTAAAACAAATACAAATTATTTTCGTTGATTTTTTTCTCCGGGCAGGTTAACAAAATCTACCTTACATTTGCTCGGATGAGTGTTTAGGCCTTGAGGATGTCACAATACGAAAGTCTTTCGCCTTCTTCAGAGTGTCACATGATGGTGTCTTGTGGCCCGTCTTTATCAGCTGATGTTCCATGAGGGCGTGACTTACCTGTCACAAGAATGAAGGCAAGTCACGCCCCCCGCTGTCCGTTCACTCCGCCAAAATGCTGCTCCAGGTGGTAGAGAGGATGAAGGCTCCCTTGTCTCTGTTCATGGTTTTTATGCCTCGCTTGCAGATCTCAATGGCCTCTCTGATCCAGCGCTGTTGTTTATTCTCTTCGGTGCGGATGACCCTGCCCTTCTCCCGGTCCATGATGTGGTTTTCCCTTTTGCAGCGGTCAGTGATTGCTGATTTGTAATGTTCATGTTGTGCTTGTTCTTTTACTGCTCTGATTTTTTCATTTTTTTGACAGGTAAGTCACACCCTCATGGAACATCAGCTGATAAAGACGGGTCTCAAGACACCATCATGCGACACTCTGAAGAAGGCAAAAGACTCGCCGAAACATGTCAGGTAAAAAATTAACCTAAAACATAATTGTCTGCTTTTAATGAATCAGTCAAATATCAATAATAAGAAGACAAAATGAACCTAATACAAATAAATGAATGCTTAATAACTCCCCTGCACATGCTCCTAAAAATCCAAACCTTCACCTGTAAATAAAACGTCCCGACCTGAAGACATCTTAATGTTATTATTTTGTTATACACACAGCGCCGCCAAGTGGAATCAAAAATTTGTTTTTATTTTAATTTTCACGTACTGCACGGTGCCCTTTTGACGAATCCGACTGAAAATTAGTCAGAAAAGACTCAAGACAATGATCTTACTCTCTGCCGAATTTTGTGACGTTTTGGCAAAAGGCGTGGCTATTACGGTGCTGAAAAGTCCGATTGTACTCTGTGGCAACAAAAGCTCCGGCAACATGACTCAGATGATCCTATCTTCTCGAAGTTGTACACATTTGAGGATACTTCAGCCCTGAAGACATCTACCGACTTATTTTTCATCGTAGTAGTAGCGCCACCAACTGGTAAAAGCTAATACAAGTTATTTTCTTGGATGTTTTTCTCCGTGCAACTCAACAAGGTCGCCCTCATATATGCTCGGATGACTGTTTCGGCCATGAGGATGTCACAATACGAAATTAGTCCTTTTTCGTGAAAAGTTGTGGGAGTGGCATTGCACTGTTCGGCAATAAAACAACGCTGATAATGAGGTTCTAAATATGAACGACAACTCGTGAAACTTTACACACACATCAGGCCGAGCAAATTTATCAATATTTTATACGTTAGTTGTGCAGCTTTTTTTAAATGGCTCGCCATGGCCCTTGAGAAATGTTCAAAAAAGCAGCCCTGATTGAGTGTTTCACCTCGCTTTTTGTAAATTTTATGGAGTACAGTGAACCCTCGGTTATCGCGGTTAATGGGGACCGAGACCACCCGCGAAAACTGAAAATCCGCGAAGTAGCGGCGCACCTTCAAAAATGCTTAAAAAAAATATACAATATATATAATAAATATATATATATATATATATATATATATATATATATATATACGGGGAGAGAGAGAGTGAAATTCATTTTATAACAAAAAAACCAAATTATTATTAAAACGTATTATTTTTTTATTCCCCAGCCATTCTTTTTGTATTTATTTAATTACTCCGACTTTTACCTGCTGGTACGCCGTCCGGTGTGCCCTGTGAAATGAAAGGTGGCATTCTTTATTTATTTATTCATTTATTCATTCATAACTGACAGCCTCGCGCTCCGCTCGTGCCCGGGCGGAAGAGGTGCTCCAATTCGGCTTAACTGTGACACACGCCCGCCCTCCTCCCCCGGAACTTCCATTCGGTTAAACTTAGGGGCCGCTTGGCACCGCCCGTGCCCGGGGAAGGTGCTCCTCTTCGGCTTACTGTGACGCGAGCATGCCCTCCTCCTCCGGAGCTTCCATTCAGTTAAACTTAGGGGCCGCTTGGAACCGCCCGTGCCCGGGGAAGGTGCTCCTCTTCGGCTTACTGTGACGCGAGCATGCCCTCCTCCTCCGGAGCTTCCATTCGGTTAAACTTAGGGGCCGCTTGGCACCGCCCGTGCCCGGGGAAGGTGCTCCTCTACGGCTTAACTGCCACGCACGCCGGCCGGAGCTCTGGTACGGTCCGAACCGCGCGAAACGTCGCCACCGATCGTGTCAGGGAGAACGTGCTCTTCTTCGTCCACTCTCCTCTTCGCCCACGCTCTTCTTCGGCGCACGCCGGCCGTCTAACCGCTCCAGCGCCCCGTCGTGCCGCTCGGCGAAACTACAATGCCCCCGAATATTTTTTAGACCCGCGAAGCACTGAACCCGCGAAAGGTGAACCGCGAAGTAGCGAGGGTTCACTGTATGTATAAGACCAAGACCTACAAAAAAGTCTCTTGGAGCAATGAGCTAGGTTTTACAGGAAGTCGGCCATTTTGAATTTACTTAAAAGGGGGCGGGTCACCACAATGGACTTTGTGTAGAAATTATTATTGGGGCCCGAGCAGCGACGGCGGCGAGGTCCCTATTGTTTTTGTAGAAATTATTATTAGGGCCTGAGCAGCGACCGCTACGAGGTCCCCATTGTTTTTGTGGAAATTATTATTATTTTTATTATTATTATTATTAGGGCCCGAGCAGTGACCGCTGCGAGGTCCCTATTGTTTTTCTAGAAATTGTTATTAGGGCCCGAGCTGCGACGGCTGCGAGGTCCCTATTGTTTTTGTAGAAAATATTATTACTTTTATTATTATTAATATTATTATTATTATTATTAGGGCCTGAGCAGCGACCGCTGCGAAGTCCCTATTGTTTTTGTAGAAATTATTATTATTATTATTTTTCCGATTGTTCGATCGCATTTTTGACCCCCGAAACATGCACAAAAACTCACCAAACTTGGCAGTCTCATCGGGCATGGCGAAAAATTTGATATTTTAACGTCTAATATGAACAGGAAGTGAGTTATGAATTTTTGAAAGTCCGACTTTTGCCCTTTTTTGCATGTTTACAGGGGTCATTCTTTTGCACCCTGATCCTAAAGGCTTCATCTGATTGCCTTAAAATTCTGTCTGTAGCATCTGAAGACCTGGGACAAACACTGGGGCTAAATTTTTTTGTTTCCGAAATACTATATGACGGGGGCGGGGCTTCAAAGTTTTCACTTAAGATTTCCTTCGCCGCAATGGACAAAATGCTTAATAACTCTCCTGCACATGCTGCTAAAAATCCAAAACTTCACATGTACATAAAAAGTCTGTACCTGAAGACATCTATATGTTTATATTCAGTTATACACCTTGCGCCAATCAATATCATTTTTTACATTTTGACGTACTGCACGGTGCCCTTTTAACGAATCTGATTGAAAATTGGCTAGAAAAGACTCAAGACATTGATCTTACTCTATCCCTATTTTTGTGACTTTCCTTCGAAGGGCGTGGCTATTACGGTGCCGCAGAGTCTGATTATTCTCCGTGGCAACAAAAGTTCCTGCAAAATGATTCAGATGATCCATCTTCTCGAAATTTTTCACATTTGAGGATATTCAGGCCCTGAAGACGGCTGCCAACTTATTTTTGATCGCAGTGGTAGCGCCACCAACTGGTTAAAACAAATACAAATTATTTTCGTTGATGTTTTTCTCCGGGCAGGTGAACAAAATCTACCTTATATTTGCTCGGATGAGTGTTTAGGCCTTGAGCATGTCACAATACGAAAGTCTTTCGCCTTCTTCAGAGTGTCACATGATGCTGTCTTGTGACCCGTCTTTATCAGCTGATGTTCCATGAGGGCGTGACTTACCTGTCACAAGAATGAAGGCAAGTCACGCCCCCCGCTGTCCGTTCACTCCGCCAAGATGCTGGTCCAGGTGGTAGAGAGGATGAAGGCTCCCTTGTCTCTGTTCATGGTTTTTATGCCTCGCTTGCAGATCTCAATGGCCTCTCTGATCCAGCGCTGTTGTTTGTTCTCTTCTGTGCGGATGACCCTGCCCTTCTCCCGGTCCATGATGTGGTTTTCCCTTTTGCAGTGGTCAGTGATTGCTGATTTGTAATGTTCATGTTGTGCTTGTTCTTTTACTGCTCTGATTTTTTTCATTTTTTTGACAGGTAAGTCACACCCTCATGGAACATCAGCTCAAGACACCATCATGCGACACTCTGAAGAAGGCGAAAGACTCGCCGAAACATGTCAGGTAAAAAATTAACCTAAAACATAATTGTCTGCTTTTAATGAATCAGTCAAATATCAATAATAAGAAGACAAAATGAACCTAATACAAATAAATGAATGCTTAATAACTCCCCTGCACATGCTCCTAAAAATCCAAACCTTCACCTGTAAATAAAACGTCCCGACCTGAAGACATCGTAATGTTATTATTTTGTTATACACACAGTGCCGCCAAGTGGAATCAAAAATTTGTTTTTATTTTAATTTTCACGTACTGCACGGTGCCCTTTTGACGAATCCGACTGAAAATGAGTCAGAAAAGACTCAAGACAATGATCTTACTCTCTGCCGAATTTTGTGGCGTTTTGGCAAAAGGCGTGGCTATTAAGGTGCTGAAAAGTCCGATTGTACTCTGTGGCAACAAAAGCTCCGGCAACATGACTCAGATGATCTTATCTTCTCGAAGTTGTACACATTTGAGGATACTTCAGCCCTGAAGACATCTACCAACTTATTTTACATCGTAGTAGTAGCGCCACCAACTGGTAAAAGCTAATACAAGTTATTTTCTTGTATGTTTTTCTCCGTGCAACTCAACAAGGTCGCCCTCATATATGCTCGGATGACTGTTTCGGCCATGAGGATGTCACAATACGAAATTCGTCCTTTTTCGTGAAAAGTTGTGGGAGTGGCATTGCACTGTTCGGCAATAAAACAAAGCTGATTATGAGGTTCTAAATATGAACGACAACTCGTAAAACTTTACACACACATCAGGCCGAGCAAATTTATCAATATTTTATACGTTAGTTGTGCAGCTTTTTTGAAATGGCTCGCCATGGCCCTCGAGAAATGTTAAAAAAAGCAGCTCTGGTTGAGTGTTTCACCTCGCTTTTTGTAAATTTTATGGAGTACAGTGAACCCTCGGTTATCGCGGTTAATGGGGACCGAGACCACCCGCGAAAACTGAAAATCCGCGAAGTAGCGGCGCACCTTCAAAAATGCTTAAAAAAAATATACAATATATATAATAAATATATATATATATATATATATATATATATATATATATATATATATATATATATATACGGGGAGAGAGAGAGTGAAATTCATGTTATAACAAAAAAACCAAATTATTATTAAAACGTATTATTTTTTTATTCCCCAGCCATTCTTTTAGTATTTATTTAATTACTCCGACTTTTACCTGCTGGTACGCCGTCCGGTGTGCCCTGTGAAATGAAAGGTGGCATTCTTTATTTATTTATTCATTTATTCATTCATAACTGACAGCCTCGCGCTCCGCTCGTGCCCGGGCAGAAGAGGTGCTCCAATTTGGCTTAACTGTGACACACGCCCGCCCTCCTCCCCCGGAGCTTCCATTCGGTTAAACTTAGGGGCCGCTTGGCACCGCCCGTGCCCGGGGAAGGTGCTCCTCTTCGGCTTACTGTGACGCGAGCATGCCCTCCTCCTCCGGAGCTTCCATTCGGTTAAACTTAGGGGCCGCTTGGAACCGCCCGTGCCCGGGGAAGGTGCTCCTCTACAGCTTAACTGCCACGCACGCCGGCCGGAGCTCTGGTACGGTCCGAACCGCGCGAAACGTCGCCACCGATCGTGTCCGAGGGAACGTGCTCTTCTTCGTCCACTCTCCTCTTCGCCCACGCTCTTCTTCGGCGCACGGCGGCCGTCTAACCGCTCCAGCGCCCCGTCGTGCCGCTCGGCGAAACTACAATGCCCCCGAATATTTTTTAGACCCGCGAAGCACTGAACCCGCGAAAGGTGAACCGCGAAGTAGCGAGGGTTCACTGTATGTATAAGACCAAGACCTACAAAAAAGTCTCTTGGAGCAATGAGCTAGGTTTTACAGGAAGTCGGCCATTTTGAATTTACTTAAAAGGGGGCGGGTCACCACAATGGACTTTGTGTAGAAATTATTATTGGGGCCCGAGCACCGACCGCGGCGAGGTCCCTATTGTTTTTGTAGAAAACATTATTACTTTTATTATTATTATTATTATTATTATTAGGGCCTGAGCAGCGACCGCTGCGAAGTCCCTATTGTTTTTGTAGAAATTATTATTATTATTATTTTTCCGATTGTTCGATCGCATTTTTGACCCCCGAAACATGCACAAAAACTCACCAAACTTGGCAGTCTCATCGGGCATGGCGAAAAATTTGATATTTTAACGTCTAATATGAACAGGAAGTGAGTTATGAATTTTTGAAAGTCCGACTTTTGCCCTTTTTTGCATGTTTACAGGGGTCATTCTTTTGCACCCTGATCCTAAAGGCTTCATCTGATTGCCTTAAAATTCTGTCTGTAGCATCTGAAGACCTGGGACAAACACTGGGGCTAAAATTTTTTGTTTCCGAAATACTATATGACGGGGGCGGGGCTTCAAAGTTTTCACTTAAGATTTCCTTCGCCGCAATGGACAAAATGCTTAATAACTCTCCTGCACATGCTGCTAAAAATCCAAAACTTCACATGTACATAAAGAGTCTGTACCTGAAGACATCTATATGTTTATATTCAGTTATACACCTTGCGCCAATCAATATCATTTTTTACATTTTGACGTACTGCATGGTGCCCTTTTAACGAATCCGATTGAAAATTGGCTAGAAAAGACTCAAGACATTGATCTTACTCTATCCCTATTTTTATGACTTTCCTTCAAAGGGCGTGGCTATTACGGTGCCGCAGAGTCTGATTATTCTCCGTGGCAACAAAAGTTCCTGCAAAATGATTCAGATGATCCATCTTCTGGAAATCTTTCACATTTGAGGATATTCAGGCCCTGAAGACGGCTGCCAACTTATTTTTGATCGCAGTGGTAGCGCCACCAACTGGTTAAAACAAATACAAATTATTTTCGTTGATGTTTTTCTCCGGGCAGGTGAACAAAATCTACCTTATATTTGCTCGGATGAGTGTTTAGGCCTTGAGCATGTCACAATACAAAAGTCTTTCGCCTTCTTCAGAGTGTCACATGATGCTGTCTTGTGACCCGTCTTTATCAGCTGATGTTCCATGAGGGCGTGACTTACCTGTCACAAGAATGAAGGCAAGTCACGCCCCCCGCTGTCCGTTCACTCCGCCAAGATGCTGGTCCAGGTGGTAGAGAGGATGAAGGCTCCCTTGTCTCTGTTCATGGTTTTTATGCCTCGCTTGCAGATCTCAATGGCCTCTCTGATCCAGCGCTGTTGTTTGTTCTCTTCTGTGCGGATGACCCTGCCCTTCTCCCGGTCCATGATGTGGTTTTCCCTTTTGCAGTGGTCAGTGATTGCTGATTTGTAATGTTCATGTTGTGCTTGTTCTTTTACTGCTCTGATTTTTTCATTTTTTTGACAGATAAGTCACACCCTCATGGAACATCAGCTGATAAAGACGGGTCTCAAGACACCATCATGCGACACTCTGAAGAAGGCGAAAGACTCGCCGAAACATGTCAGGTAAAAAATTAACCTAAAACATAATTGTCTGCTTTTAATGAATCAGTCAAATATCAATAATAAGAAGACAAAATGAACCTAATACAAATAAATGAATGCTTAATAACTCCCCTGCACATGCTCCTAAAAATCCAAACCTTCACCTGTAAATAAAACGTCCCGACCTGAAGACATCTTAATGTTATTATTTTGTTATACACACAGTGCCGCCAAGTGGAATAAAAATTTTTTTTTTATTTTAATTTTCACGTACTGCACGGTGCCCTTTTGACGAATCCGACTGAAAATTAGTCAGAAAAGACTCAAGACAATGATCTTACTCTCTGCCGAATTTTGTGACGTTTTGGCAAAAGGCGTGGCTATTAAGGTGCTGAAAAGTCCGATTGTACTCTGTGGCAACAAAAGCTCCGGCAACATGACTCAGATGATCCTATCTTCTCGAAGTTGTACACATTTGAGGATACTTCAGCCCTGAAGACATCTACCAACTTATTTTACATTGTAGTAGTAGCGCCACCAACTGGTAAAAGCTAATACAAGTTATTTTCTTGGATGTTTTTCTCCGTGCAACTCAACAAGGTCGCCCTCATATATGCTCGGATGACTGTTTCGGCCATGAGGATGTCACAATACGAAATTTGTGATTTTTCGTGAAAAGTTGTGTGAGTGGCATTGCACTGTTCGGCAATAAAACAAAGCTGAATATGAGGTTCTAAATATGAACGACAACTCGTAAAACTTTACACACACATCAGGCCGAGCAAATTTATCAATATTTTATACGTTAGTTGTGCAGCTTTTTTGAAATGGCTCGCCATGGCCCTCGAGAAATGTTAAAAAAAAGCAGCTCTGGTTGAGTGTTTCACCTCGCTTTTTGTAAATTTTATGGAGTACAGTGAACCCTCGGTTATCGCGGTTAATGGGGACCGAGACCACCCGCGAAAACTGAAAATCCGCGAAGTAGCGGCGCACCTTCAAAAATGCTTAAAAAAAATATACAATATATACAATAAATATATAAATATATATATATATATATATATATATATATATATACGGGGAGAGAGAGAGTGAAATTCATGTTATAACAAAAAAAACAAATTATTATTAAAACGTATTATTTTTTTATTCCCCAGCCATTCTTTTTGTATTTATTTAATTACTCCGACTTTTACCTGCTGGTACGCCGTCCGGTGTGCCCTGTGAAATGAAAGGTGGCATTCTTTATTTATTTATTCATTTATTCATTCATAACTGACAGCCTCGCGCTCCGCTCGTGCCCGGGCAGAAGAGGTGCTCCAATTTGGCTTAACTGTGACACACGCCCGTCCTCCTCCCCCGGAGATTCCATTCGGTTAAACTTAGGGGCCGCTTGGCACCGCCCGTGCCCGGGGAAGGTGCTCCTCTTCGGCTTACTGTGACGCGAGCATGCCCTCCTCCTCCGGAGCTTCCATTCGGTTAAACTTAGGGGCCGCTTGGAACCGCCCGTGCCCGGGGACGGTGCTCCTCTTCGGCTTACTGTGACGCGAGCATGCCCTCCTCCTCCGGAGCTTCCATTCGGTTAAACTTAGGGGCCGCTTGGCACCGCCCGTGCCCGGGGAAGGTGCTCCTCTACGGCTTAACTGCCACGCACGCTGGCCGGAGCTCTGGTACGGTCCGAACCGCGCGAAACGTCGCCACCGATCGTGTCCGGGGGAACGTGCTCTTCTTCGTCCACTCTCCTCTTCGCCCACGCTCTTCTTCGGCGCACGCCGGCCGTCTAACCGCTCCAGCGCCCCGTCGTGCCGCTCGGCGAAACTACAATGCCCCCGAATATTTTTTAGACCCGCGAAGCACTGAACCCGCGAAAGGTGAACCGCGAAGTAGCGAGGGTTCACTGTATGTATAAGACCAAGACCTACAAAAAAGTCTCTTGGAGCAATGAGCTAGGTTTTACAGGAAGTCGGCCATTTTGAATTTACTTAAAAGGGGGCGGGTCACCACAATGGACTTTGTGTAGAAATTATTATTGGGGCCCGAGCAGCGACCGCGGCGAGGTCCCTATTGTTTTTGTAGAAAATATTATTACTTTTATTATTATTATTATTATTATTATTAGGGCCTGAGCAGCGACCGCTGCGAAGTCCCTATTGTTTTTGTAGAAATTATTATTATTATTATTTTTCCGATTGTTCGATCGCATTTTTGACCCCCGAAACATGCACAAAAACTCACCAAACTTGGCAGTCTCATCGGGCATGGCGAAAAATTTGATATTTTAACGTCTAATATGAACAGGAAGTGAGTTATGAATTTTTGAAAGTCCGACTTTTGCCCTTTTTTGCATGTTTACAGGGGTCATTCTTTTGCACCCTGATCCTAAAGGCTTCATCTGATTGCCTTAAAATTCTGTCTGTAGCATCTGAAGACCTGGGACAAACACTGGGGCTAAAATTGTTTGTTTCCGAAATACTATATGACGGGGGCGGGGCATCAAAGTTTTCACTTAAGATTTCCTTCGCCGCAATGGACAAAATGCTTAATAACTCTCCTGCACATGCTGCTAAAAATCCAAAACTTCACATGTACATAAAGAGTCTGTACCTGAAGACATCTATATGTTTATATTCAGTTATACACCTTGCGCCAATCAATATCATTTTTTACATTTTGACGTACTGCACGGTGCCCTTTTAACGAATCTGATTGAAAATTGGCTAGAAAAGACTCAAGACATTGATCTTACTCTATCCCTATTTTTACGACTTTCCTTCAAAGGGCGTGGCTATTACGGTGCCGCAGAGTCTGATTATTCTCCGTGGCAACAAAAGTTCCTGCAAAATGATTCAGATGATCCATCTTCTGGAAATCTTTCACATTTGAGGATATTCAGGCCCTGAAGACGGCTGCCAACTTATTTTTGATCGCAGTGGTAGTGCCACCAACTGGTTAAAACAAATACAAATTATTTTCGTTGATGTTTTTCTCCGGGCAGGTGAACATAATCTACCTTATATTTGCTCGGATGAGTGTTTAGGCCTTGAGCATGTCACAATACGAAAGTCTTTCGCCTTCTTCAGAGTGTCACATGATGCTGTCTTGTGACCCGTCTTTATCAGCTGATGTTCCATGAGGGCGTGACTTACCTGTCACAAGAATGAAGGCAAGTCACGCCCCCCGCAGTCCGTTCACTCCGCCAAGATGCTGCTCCAGGTGGTAGAGAGGATGAAGGCTCCCTTGTCTCTGTTCATGGTTTTTATGCCTCGCTTGCAGATCTCAATGGCCTCTCTGATCCAGCGCTGTTGTTTGTTCTCTTCTGTGCGGATGACCCTGCCCTTCTCCCGGTCCATGATGTGGTTTTCCCTTTTGCAGTGGTCAGTGATTGCTGATTTGTAATGTTCATGTTGTGCTTGTTCTTTTACTGCTCTGATTTTTTCATTTTTTTGACAGGTAAGTCACACCCTCATGGAACATCAGCTCAAGACACCATCATGCGACACTCTGAAGAAGGCAAAAGACTCGCCGAAACATGTCAGGTAAAAAATTAACCTAAAACATAATTGTCTGCTTTTAATGAATCAGTCAAATATCAATAATAAGAAGACAAAATGAACCTAATACAAATAAATGAATGCTTAATAACTCCCCTGCACATGCTCCTAAAAATCCAAACCTTCACCTGTAAATAAAACGTCCCGACCTGAAGACATCTTAATGTTATTATTTTGTTATACACACAGTGCCGCCAAGTGGAATCAAAAATTTGTTTTTATTTTAATTTTCACATACTGCACGGTGCCCTTTTGACGAATCCGACTGAAAATGAGTCAGAAAAGATTCAAGACAATGATCTTACTCTCTGCCGAATTTTGTGACGTTTTGGCAAAAGGCGTGGCTATTAAGGTGCTGAAAAGTCCAATTGTACTCTGTGGCAACAAAAGCTCCGGCAACATGACTCAGATGATCCTATCTTCTCGAAGTTGTACACATTTGAGGATACTTCAGCCCTGAAGACATCTACCAACTTATTTTACATCGTAGTAGTAGCGCCACCAACTGGTAAAAGCTAATACAAGTTATTTTCTTGGATGTTTTTCTCCGTGCAACTCAACAAGGTCGCCCTCATATATGCTCGGATGACTGTTTCGGCCATGAGGATGTCACAATACGAAATTCGTCCTTTTTCATGAAAAGTTGTGGGAGTGGCATTGCACTGTTCGGCAATAAAACAAAGCTGATTATGAGGTTCTAAATATGAACGACAACTCGTAAAACTTTACACACACATCAGGCCGAGCAAATTTATCAATATTTTATACGTTAGTTGTGCAGCTTTTTTGAAATGGCTCGCCATGGCCCTCGAGAAATGTTAAAAAAAGCAGCTCTGGTTGAGTGTTTCACCTCGCTTTTTGTAAATTTTATGGAGTACAGTGAACCCTCGGTTATCGCGGTTAACGGGGACCGAGACCACCCGCGAAAACTGAAAATCCGCGAAGTAGCGGCGCACCTTCAAAAATGCTTAAAAAAAATAAACAATATATATAATAATATATATATATATATATATATATATATATATATATATATACGGGGAGAGAGAGAGTGAAATTCATGTTATAACAAAAAAACTAAATTATTATTAAAACGTATTATTTTTTTATTCCCCAGCCATTCTTTTAGTATTTATTTAATTACTCCGACTTTTACCTGCTGGTACGCCGTCCGGTGTGCCCTGTGAAATGAAAGGTGGCATTCTTTATTTATTTATTCATTCATAACTGACAGCCTCGCGCTCCGCTCGTGCCCGGGCAGAAGAGGTGCTCCAATTTGGCTTAACTGTGACACACGCCCGCCCTCCTCCCCCGGAGCTTCCATTCGGTTAAACTTAGGGGCCGCTTGGCACCGCCCGTGCCCGGGGAAGGTGCTCCTCTTCGGCTTACTGTGACGCGAGCATGCCCTCCTCCTCCGGAGCTTCCATTCGGTTAAACTTAGGGGCCGCTTGGAACCGCCCGTGCCCGGGGAAGGTGCTCCTCTACGGCTTAACTGCCACGCACGCCGGCCGGAGCTCTGGTACGGTCCGAACCGCGCGAAACGTCGCCACCGATCGTGTCCGGGGGAACGTGCTCTTCTTCGTCCACTCTCCTCTTCGCCCACGCTCTTCTTCGGCGCACGCCGGCCGTCTAACCGCTCCAGCGCCCCGTCGTGCCGCTCGGCGAAACTACAATGCCCCCGAATATTTTTTAGACCCGCGAAGCACTGAACCCGCGAAAGGTGAACCGCGAAGTAGCGAGGGTTCACTGTATGTATAAGACCAAGACCTACAAAAAAGTCTCTTGGAGCAATGAGCTAGGTTTTACAGGAAGTCGGCCATTTTGAATTTACTTAAAAGGGGGCGGGTCACCACAATGGACTTTGTGTAGAAATTATTATTGGGGCCCGAGCAGCGACCGCGGCGAGGTCCCTATTGTTTTTGTAGAAAACATTATTACTTTTATTATTATTATTATTATTATTATTAGGGCCTGAGCAGCGACCGCTGCGAAGTCCCTATTGTTTTTGTAGAAATTATTATTATTATTATTTTTCCGATTGTTCGATCGCATTTTTGACCCCCGAAACATGCACAAAAACTCACCAAACTTGGCAGTCTCATCGGGCATGGCGAAAAATTTGATATTTTCACGTCTAATATGAACAGGAAGTGAGTTATGAATTTTTGAAAGTCCGACTTTTGCCCTTTTTTGCATGTTTACAGGGGTCATTCTTTTGCACCCTGATCCTAAAGGCTTCATCTGATTGCCTTAAAATTCTGTCTGTAGCATCTGAAGACCTGGGACAAACACTGGGGCTAAAATTTTTTGTTTCCGAAATACTATATGACGGGGGCGGGGCTTCAAAGTTTTCACTTAAGATTTCCTTCGCCGCAATGGACAAAATGCTTAATAACTCTCCTGCACATGCTGCTAAAAATCCAAAACTTCACATGTACATAAAGAGTCTGTACCTGAAGACATCTATATGTTTATATTCAGTTATACACCTTGCGCCAATCAATATCATTTTTTACATTTTGACGTACTGCATGGTGCCCTTTTAACGAATCCGATTGAAAATTGGCTAGAAAAGACTCAAGACATTGATCTTACTCTATCCCTATTTTTATGACTTTCCTTCAAAGGGCGTGGCTATTACGGTGCCGCAGAGTCTGATTATTCTCCGTGGCAACAAAAGTTCCTGCAAAATGATTCAGATGATCCATCTTCTGGAAATCTTTCACATTTGAGGATATTCAGGCCCTGAAGACGGCTGCCAACTTATTTTTGATCGCAGTGGTAGCGCCACCAACTGGTTAAAACAAATACAAATTATTTTCGTTGATGTTTTTCTCCGGGCAGGTGAACAAAATCTACCTTATATTTGCTCGGATGAGTGTTTAGGCCTTGAGCATGTCACAATACAAAAGTCTTTCGCCTTCTTCAGAGTGTCACATGATGGTGTCTTGTGACCCGTCTTTATCAGCTGATGTTCCATGAGGGCGTGACTTACCTGTCACAAGAATGAAGGCAAGTCACGCCCCCCGCTGTCCGTTCACTCCGCCAAGATGCTGGTCCAGGTGGTAGAGAGGATGAAGGCTCCCTTGTCTCTGTTCATGGTTTTTATGCCTCGCTTGCAGATCTCAATGGCCTCTCTGATCCAGCGCTGTTGTTTGTTCTCTTCTGTGCGGATGACCCTGCCCTTCTCCCGGTCCATGATGTGGTTTTCCCTTTTGCAGTGGTCAGTGATTGCTGATTTGTAATGTTCATGTTGTGCTTGTTCTTTTACTGCTCTGATTTTTTCATTTTTTTGACAGGTAAGTCACACCCTCATGGAACATCAGCTGATAAAGACGGGTCTCAAGACACCATCATGCGACACTCTGAAGAAGGCGAAAGACTCGCCGAAACATGTCAGGTAAAAAATTAACCTTAAACATAATTGTCTGCTTTTAATGAATCAGTCAAATATCAATAATAAGAAGACAAAATGAACCTAATACAAATAAATGAATGCTTAATAACTCCCCTGCACATGCTCCTAAAAATCCAAACCTTCACCTGTAAATAAAACGTCCCGACCTGAAGACATCTTAATGTTATTATTTTGTTATACACACAGTGCCGCCAAGTGGAATCAAAATTTTTTTTTTATTTTAATTTTCACGTACTGCACGGTGCCCTTTTGACGAATCCGACTGAAAATTAGTCAGAAGACTCAAGACAATGATCTTACTCTCTGCCGAATTTTGTGACGTTTTGGCAAAAGGCGTGGCTATTAAGGTGCTGAAAAGTCCGATTGTACTCTGTGGCAACAAAAGCTCCGGCAACATGACTCAGATGATCCTATCTTCTCGAAGTTGTACACATTTGAGGATACTTCAGCCCTGAAGACATCTACCAACTTATTTTACATTGTAGTAGTAGCGCCACCAACTGGTAAAAGCTAATACAAGTTATTTTCTTGGATGTTTTTCTCCGTGCAACTCAACAAGGTCGCCCTCATATATGCTCGGATGACTGTTTCGGCCATGAGGATGTCACAATACGAAATTTGTGATTTTTCGTGAAAAGTTGTGGGAGTGGCATTGCACTGTTCGGCAATAAAACAAAGCTGAATATGAGGTTCTAAATATGAACGACAACTCGTAAAACTTTACACACACATCAGGCCGAGCAAATTTATCAATATTTTATACGTTAGTTGTGCAGCTTTTTTGAAATGGCTCGCCATGGCCCTCGAGAAATGTTAAAAAAAAGCAGCTCTGGTTGAGTGTTTCACCTCGCTTTTTGTAAATTTTATGGAGTACAGTGAACCCTCGGTTATCGCGGTTAATGGGGACCGAGACCACCCGCGAAAACTGAAAATCCGCGAAGTAGCGGCGCACCTTCAAAAATGCTTAAAAAAAATATACAATATATACAATAAATATATAAATATATATATATATATATATATATATATATATATATATATATATATATATATATATATATATATACACGGGGAGAGAGAGAGTGAAATTCATGTTATAACAAAAAAAACTAATTATTATTAAAACGTATTATTTTTTTATTCCCCAGCCATTCTTTTTGTATTTATTTAATTACTCCGACTTTTACCTGCTGGTACGCCGTCCGGTGTGCCCTGTGAAATGAAAGGTGGCATTCTTTATTTATTTATTCATTTATTCATTCATAACTGACAGCCTCGCGCTCCGCTCGTGCCCGGGCAGAAGAGGTGCTCCAATTTGGCTTAACTGTGACACACGCCCGTCCTCCTCCCCCGGAGATTCCATTCGGTTAAACTTAGGGGCCGCTTGGCACCGCCCGTGCCCGGGGAAGGTGCTCCTCTTCGGCTTACTGTGACGCGAGCATGCCCTCCTCCTCCGGAGCTTCCATTCGGTTAAACTTAGGGGCCGCTTGGAACCGCCCGTGCCCGGGGACGGTGCTCCTCTTCGGCTTACTGTGACGCGAGCATGCCCTCCTCCTCCGGAGCTTCCATTCGGTTAAACTTAGGGGCCGCTTGGCACCGCCCGTGCCCGGGGAAGGTGCTCCTCTACGGCTTAACTGCCACGCATGCTGGCCGGAGCTCTGGTACGGTCCGAACCGCGCGAAACGTCGCCACCGATCGTGTCCGGGGGAACGTGCTCTTCTTCGTCCACTCTCCTCTTCGCCCACGCTCTTCTTCGGCGCACGCCGGCCGTCTAACCGCTCCAGCGCCCCGTCGTGCCGCTCGGCGAAACTACAATGCCCCCGAATATTTTTTAGACCCGCGAAGCACTGAACCCGCGAAAGGTGAACCGCGAAGTAGCGAGGGTTCACTGTATGTATAAGACCAAGACCTACAAAAAAGTCTCTTGGAGCAATGAGCTAGGTTTTACAGGAAGTCGGCCATTTTGAATTTACTTAAAAGGGGGCGGGTCACCACAATGGACTTTGTGTAGAAATTATTATTGGGGCCCGAGCAGCGACCGCGGCGAGGTCCCTATTGTTTTTGTAGAAAATATTATTACTTTTATTATTATTATTATTAGGGCCTGAGCAGCGACCGCTGCGAAGTCCCTATTGTTTTTGTAGAAATTATTATTATTATTATTTTTCCGATTGTTCGATCGCATTTTTGACCCCCGAAACATGCACAAAAACTCACCAAACTTGGCAGTCTCATCGGGCATGACGAAAAATTTGATATTTTAACGTCTAATATGAACAGGAATTGAGTTATGAATTTTTGAAAGTCTGACTTTTGCCCTTTTTTGCATGTTTACAGGGGTCATTCTTTTGCACCCTGATCTAAAGGCTTCATCTGATTGCCTTAAAATTCTGTCTGTAGCATCTGAAGACCTGGCACAAACACTGGGGCTAAAATTTTTTGTTTCCGAAATACTATATGACGGGGGCGGGGCATCAAAGTTTTCACTTAAGATTTCCTTCGCCGCAATGGACAAAATGCTTAATAACTCTCCTGCACATGCTGCTAAAAATCCAAAACTTCACATGTACATAAAGAGTCTGTACCTGAAGACATCTATATGTTTATATTCAGTTATACACCTTGCGCCAATCAATATCATTTTTTACATTTTGACGTACTGCACGGTGCCCTTTTAACGAATCTGATTGAAAATTGGCTAGAAAAGACTCAAGACATTGATCTTACTCTATCCCTATTTTTGTGACTTTCCTTCGAAGGGCGTGGCTATTACGGTGCCGCAGAGTCTGATTATTCTCCGTGGCAACAAAAGTTCCTGCAAAATGATTCAGATGATCCATCTTCTCGAAATTTTTCACATTTGAGGATATTCAGGCCCTGAAGACGGCTGCCAACTTATTTTTGATCGCAGTGGTCACGCCACCAACTGGTTAAAACAAATACAAATTATTTTCGTTGATTTTTTTCTCCGGGCAGGTTAACAAAATCTACCTTACATTTGCTCGGATGAGTGTTTAGGCCTTGAGGATGTCACAATACGTAAGTCTTTCGCCTTCTTCAGAGTGTCACATGATGGTGTCTTGTGGCCCGTCTTTATCAGCTGATGTTCCATGAGGGCGTGACTTACCTGTCACAAGAATGAAGGCAAGTCACGCCCCCCGCTGTCCGTTCACTCCGCCAAAATGCTCCTCCAGGTGGTAGAGAGGATGAAGGCTCCCTTGTCTCTGTTCATGGTTTTTATGCCTCGCTTGCAGATCTCAATGGCCTCTCTGATCCAGCGCTGTTGTTTGTTCTCTTCGGTGCGGATGACCCTGCCCTTCTCCCGGTCCATGATGTGGTTTTCCCTTTTGCAGTGGTCAGTGATTGCTGATTTGTAATGTTCATGTTGTGCTTGTTCTTTTACTGCTCTGATTTTTCATTTTTTTGACAGGTAAGTCACACCCTCATGGAACATCAGCTGATAAAGACGGGTCTCAAGACACCATCATGCGACACTCTGAAGAAGGCGAAAGACTCGCCGAAACATGTCAGGTAAAAAATTAACCTAAAACATAATTGTCTGCTTTTAATGAATCAGTCAAATATCAATAATAAGAAGACAAAATGAACCTAATACAAATAAATGAATGCTTAATAACTCCCCTGCACATGCTCCTAAAAATCCAAACCTTCACCTGTAAATAAAACGTCCCGACCTGAAGACATCTTAATGTTATTATTTTGTTATACACACAGTGCCGCCAAGTGGAATCAAAAATTTGTTTTTATTTTAATTTTCACGTACTGCACGGTGCCCTTTTGACGAATCCGACTGAAAATTAGTCAGAAAAGACTCAAGACAATGATCTTACTCTCTGCCGAATTTTGTGACGTTTTGGCAAAAGGCGTGGCTATTAAGGTGCTGAAAAGTCCGATTGTACTCTGTGGTAACAAAAGCTCCGGCAACATGACTCAGATGATCCTATCTTCTCGAAGTTGTACACATTTGAGGATACTTCAGCCCTGAAGACATCTACCAACTTATTTTACATCGTAGTAGTAGCGCCACCAACTGGTAAAAGCTAATACAAGTTATTTTCTTGGATGTTTTTCTCCGTGCAACTCAACAAGGTCGCCCTCATATATGCTCGGATGACTGTTTCGGCCATGAGGATGTCACAATACGAAATTCCTGATTTTTCGTGAAAAGTTGTGGGAGTGGCATTGCACTGTTCGGCAATAAAACAAAGCTGATTATGAGGTTCTAAATATGAACGACAACTCGTAAAACTTTACACACACATCAGGCCGAGCAAATTTATCAATATTTTATACGTTAGTTGTGCAGCTTTTTTGAAATGGCTCGCCATGGCCCTCGAGAAATGTTAAAAAAAAGCAGCTCTGGTTGAGTGTTTCACCTCGCTTTTTGTAAATTTTATGGAGTACAGTGAACCCTCGGTTATCGCGGTTAATGGGGACCGAGACCATCCGCGAAAACTGAAAATCCGCGAAGTAGCGGCGCACCTTCAAAAATGCTTAAAAAAAATATACAATATATATAATAAATATATAAATATATATATATATATATATATATATATATATATATACGGGGAGAGAGAGAGTGAAATTCATGTTATAACAAAAAAACCAAATTATTATTAAAACGTATTGTTTTTTTATTCCCCAGCCATTCTTTTTGTATTTATTTAATTACTCCGACTTTTACCTGCTGGTACGCCGTCCGGTGTGCCCTGTGAAATGAAAGGTGGCATTCTTTATTTATTTATTCATTTATTCATTCATAACTGACAGCCTCGCGCTCCGCTCGTGCCCGGGCAGAAGAGGTGCTCCAATTTGGCTTAACTGTGACACACGCCCGTCCTCCTCCCCCGGAGCTTCCATTCGGTTAAACTTAGGGGCCGCTTGGCACCGCCCGTGCCCGGGGAAGGTGCTCCTCTTCGGCTTACTGTGACGCGAGCATGCCCTCCTCCTCCGGAGCTTCCATTCGGTTAAACTTAGGGGCCGCTTGGAACCGCCCGTGCCCGGGGAAGGTGCTCCTCTTCGGCTTACTGTGACGCGAGCATGCCCTCCTCCTCCGGAGCTTCCATTCGGTTAAACGTAGGGGCCGCTTGGCACCGCCCGTGCCCGGGGAAGGTGCTCCTCTACGGCTTAACTGCCACGCACGCTGGCCGGAGCTCTGGTACGGTCCGAACCGCGCGAAACGTCGCCACCGATCGTGTCCGGGGGAACGTGCTCTTCTTCGTCCACTCTCCTCTTCGCCCACGCTCTTCTTCGGCGCACGCCGGCCGTCTAACCGCTCCAGCGCCCCGTCGTGCCGCTCGGCGAAACTACAATGCCCCCGAATATTTTTTAGACCCGCGAAGCACTGAACCCGCGAAAGGTGAACCGCGAAGTAGCGAGGGTTCACTGTATGTATAAGACCAAGACCTACAAAAAAGTCTCTTGGAGCAATGAGCTAGGTTTTACAGGAAGTCGGCCATTTTGAATTTACTTAAAAGGGGGCGGGTCACCACAATGGACTTTGTGTAGAAATTATTATTGGGGCCCGAGCAGCGACCGCGGCGAGGTCCCTATTGTTTTTGTAGAAGATATTATTACTTTTATTATTATTATTATTATTATTATTAGGGCCTGAGCAGCGACCGCTGCGAAGTACCTATTGTTTTTGTAGAAATTATTATTATTATTATTTTTCCGATTGTTCGATCGCATTTTTGACCCCCGAAACATGCACAAAAACTCACCAAACTTGGCAGTCTCATCGGGCATGGCGAAAAATTTGATATTTTAACGTCTAATATGAACAGGAAGTGAGTTATGAATTTTTGAAAGTCCGACTTTTGCCCTTTTTTGCATGTTTACAGGGGTCATTCTTTTGCACCCTGATCCTAAAGGCTTCATCTGATTGCCTTAAAATTCTGTCTGTAGCATCTGAAGACCTGGCACAAACACTGGGGCTAAAATTTTTTGTTTCCAAAATACTATATGACGGGGGCGGGGCATCAAAGTTTTCACTTAAGATATCCTTCGCCGCAATGGACAAAATGCTTAATAACTCTCCTGCACATGCTGCTAAAAATCCAAAACTTCACATGTACATAAAGAGTCTGTACCTGAAGACATCTATAAGTTTATATTCAGTTATACACCTTGCGCCAATCAATATCATTTTTTACATTTTGACGTACTGCACGGTGCCCTTTTAACGAATCTGATTGAAAATTGGCTAGAAAAGACTCAAGACATTGATCTTACTCTATCCCTATTTTTGTGACTTTCCTTCGAAGGGCGTGGCTATTACGGTGCCGCAGAGTCTGATTATTCTCCGTGGCAACAAAAGTTCCTGCAAAATGATTCAGATGATCCATCTTCTCGAAATTTTTCACATTTGAGGATATTCAGGCCCTGAAGACGGCTGCCAACTTATTTTTGATCGCAGTGGTAGCGCCACCAACTGGTTAAAACAAATACAAATTATTTTCGTTGATTTTTTTCTCCGGGCAGGTTAACAAAATCTACCATACATTTGCTCGGATGAGTGTTTAGGCCTTGAGGATGTCACAATACGAAAGTCTTTCGCCTTCTTCAGAGTGTCACATGATGGTGTCTTGTGGCCCGTCTTTATCAGCTGATGTTCCATGAGGGCGTGACTTACCTGTCACAAGAATGAAGGCAAGTCACGCCCCCCGCTGTCCGTTCACTCCGCCAAAATGCTGCTCCAGGTGGTAGAGAGGATGAAGGCTCCCTTGTCTCTGTTCATGGTTTTTATGCCTCGCTTGCAGATCTCAATGGCCTCTCTGATCCAGCGCTGTTGTTTGTTCTCTTCGGTGCGGATGACCCTGCCCTTCTCCCGGTCCATGATGTGGTTTTCCCTTTTGCAGTGGTCAGTGATTGCTGATTTGTAATGTTCATGTTGTGCTTGTTCTTTGACTGCTCTGATTTTTCATTTTTTTGACAGGTAAGTCACACCCTCATGGAACATCAGCTGATAAAGACGGGTCTCAAGACACCATCATGCGACACTCTGAAGAAGGCGAAAGACTCGCCGAAACATGTCAGGTAAAAAATTTACCTAAAACATAATTGTCTGCTTTTAATGAATCAGTCAAATATCAATAATAAGAGGACAAAATGAACCTAATACAAATAAACGAATGCTTAATAACTCCCCTGCACATGCTCCTAAAAATCCAAACCTTCACCTGTAAATAAAACGTCCCGACCTGAAGACATCTTAATGTTATTATTTTGTTATACACACAGTGCCGCCAAGTGGAATCAAAAATTTGTTTTTATTTTAATTTTCACGTACTGCACGGTGCCCTTTTGACGAATCCGACTGAAAATTAGTCAGAAAAGACTCAAGACAATGATCTTACTCTCTGCCGAATTTTGTGACGTTTTGGCAAAAGGCGTGGCTATTAAGGTGCTGAAAAGTCCGATTGTACTCTGTGGCAACAAAAGCTCCGGCAACATGACTCAGATGATCCTATCTTCTCGAAGTTGTACACATTTGAGGATACCTCAGCCCTGAAGACATCTACCAACTTATTTTACATCGTAGTAGTAGCGCCACCAACTGGTAAAAGCTAATACAAGTTATTTTCTTGGATGTTTTTCTCCGTGCAACTCAACAAGGTCGCCCTCATATATGCTCGGATGACTGTTTCGGCCATGAGGATGTCACAATACGAAATTCGTGATTTTTCGTGAAAAGTTGTGGGAGTGGCATTGCACTGTTCGGCAATAAAACAAAGCTGATTATGAGGTTCTAAATATGAACGACAACTCGTGAAACTTTACACACACATCAGGCCGAGCAAATTTATCAATATTTTATACGTTAGTTGTGCAGCTTTTTTGAAATGGCTCGCCATGGCCCTCGAGAAATGTTAAAAAAAAGCAGCTCTGGTTGAATGTTTCACCTCGCTTTTTGTAAATTTTATGGAGTACAGTGAACTCTCTGTTATCGCGGTTAATGGGGACCGAGACCATCCGCGAAAACTGAAAATCCGCGAAGTAGCGGCGCACCTTCAAAAATGCTTAAAAAAAATATACAATATATATAATAAATATATAAATATATATATATATATATATATATATATACGGGGAGAGAGAGAGTGAAATTCATGTTATAACAAAAAAAACAAATTATTATTAAAACGTATTATTTTTTTATTCCCCAGCCATTCTTTTTGTATTTATTTAATTACTCCGACTTTTACCTGCTGGTACGCCGTCCGGTGTGCCCTGTGAAATGAAAGGTGGCATTCTTTATTTATTTATTCATTTATTCATTCATAACTGACAGCCTCGCGCTCCGCTCGTGCCCGGGCAGAAGAGGTGCTCCAATTTGGCTTAACTGTGACACACGCCCGTCCTCCTCCCCCGGAGCTTCCATTCGGTTAAACTTAGGGGCCGCTTGGCACCGCCCGTGCCCGGGGAAGGTGCTCCTCTTCGGCTTACTGTGACGCGAGCATGCCCTCCTCCTCCGGAGCTTCCATTCGGTTAAACTTAGGGGCCGCTTGGAACCGCCCGTGCCCGGGGAAGGTGCTCCTCTTCGGCTTACTGTGACGCGAGCATGCCCTCCTCCTCCGGAGCTTCCATTCGGTTAAACTTAGGGGCCGCTTGGCACCGCCCGTGCCCGGGGAAGGTGCTCCTCTACGGCTTAACTGCCACGCACGCTGGCCGGAGCTCTGGTACGGTCCGAACCGCGCGAAACGTCGCCACCGATCGTGTCCGGGGGAACGTGCTCTTCTTCGTCCACTCTCCTCTTCGCCCACGCTCTTCTTCGGCGCACGCCGGCCGTCTAACCGCTCCAGCGCCCCGTCGTGCCGCTCGGCGAAACTACAATGCCCCCGAATATTTTTTAGACCCGCGAAGCACTGAACCCGCGAAAGGTGAACCGCGAAGTAGCGAGGGTTCACTGTATGTATAAGACCAAGACCTACAAAAAAGTCTCTTGGAGCAATGAGCTAGGTTTTACAGGAAGTCGGCCATTTTGAATTTACTGAAAAGGGGGCGGGTCACCACAATGGACTTTGTGTAGAAATTATTATTGGGGCCCGAGCAGCGACCGCGGCGAGGTCCCTATTGTTTTTGTAGAAGATATTATTACTTTTATTATTATTATTATTATTATTATTAGGGTCTGAGCAGCGACCGCTGCGAAGTCCCTATTGTTTTTGTAGAAATTATTATTATTATTATTTTTCCGATTGTTCGATCGCATTTTTGACCCCCGAAACATGCACAAAAACTCACCAAACTTGGCAGTCTCATCGGGCATGGCGAAAAATTTGATATTTTAACGTCTAATATGAACAGGAAGTGAGTTATGAATTTTTGAAAGTCCGACTTTTGCCCTTTTTTGCATGTTTACAGGGGTCATTCTTTTGCACCCTGATCCTAAAGGCTTCATCTGATTGCCTTAAAATTCTGTCTGTAGCATCTGAAGACCTGGCACAAACACTGGGGCTAAAATTTTTTGTTTCCGAAATACTATATGACGGGGGCGAGGCATCAAAGTTTTCACTTAAGATTTCCTTCGCCGCAATGGACAAAATGCTTAATAACTCTCCTGCACATGCTGCTAAAAATCCAAAACTTCACATGTTCATAAAGAGTCTGTACCTGAAGACTTCTATATATTTATATTCATTTATACACCTTGCGCCAATCAATATCATTTTTTACATTTTGACGTACTGCACGGTGCCCTTTTAACGAATCTGATTGAAAATTGGCTAGAAAAGACTCAAGACATTGATCTTACTCTATCCCTATTTTTGTGACTTTCCTTCGAAGGGCGTGGCTATTACGGTGCCGCAGAGTCTGATTATTCTCCGTGGCAACAAAAGTTCCTGCAAAATGATTCAGATGATCCATCTTCTCGAAATTTTTCACATTTGAGGATATTCAGGCCCTGAAGACGGCTGCCAACTTATTTTTGATCGCAGTGGTAGCGCCACCAACTGGTTAAAACAAATACAAATTATTTTCGTTGATTTTTTTCTCCGGGCAGGTTAACAAAATCTACCTTACATTTGCTCGGATGAGTGTTTAGGCCTTGAGGATGTCACAATACGAAAGTCTTTCGCCTTCTTCAGAGTGTCACATGATGGTGTCTTGTGGCCCGTCTTTATCAGCTGATGTTCCATGAGGGCGTGACTTACCTGTCACAAGAATGAAGGCAAGTCACGCCCCCCGCTGTCCGTTCACTCCGCCAAAATGCTGCTCCAGGTGGTAGAGAGGATGAAGGCTCCCTTGTCTCTGTTCATGGTTTTTATGCCTCGCTTGCAGATCTCAATGGCCTCTCTGATCCAGCGCTGTTGTTTGTTCTCTTCGGTGCGGATGACCCTGCCCTTCTCCCGGTCCATGATGTGGTTTTCCCTTTTGCAGTGGTCAGTGATTGCTGATTTGTAATGTTCATGTTGTGCTTGTTCTTTGACTGCTCTGATTTTTCATTTTTTTGACAGGTAAGTCACACCCTCATGGAACATCAGCTCAAGACACCATCATGCGACACTCTGAAGAAGGCAAAAGACTCGCCGAAACATGTCAGGTAAAAAATTAACCTAAAACATAATTGTCTGCTTTTAATGAATCAGTCAAATATCAATAATAAGAAGACAAAATGAACCTAATACAAATAAATGAATGCTTAATAACTCCCCTGCACATGCTCCTAAAAATCCAAACCTTCACCTGTAAATAAAACGTCCCGACCTGAAGACATCTTAATGTTATTATTTTGTTATACACACAGTGCCGCCAAGTGGAATCAAAAATTTGTTTTTATTTTAATTTTCACATACTGCACGGTGCCCTTTTGACGAATCCGACTGAAAATGAGTCAGAAAAGATTCAAGACAATGATCTTACTCTCTGCCGAATTTTGTGACGTTTTGGCAAAAGGCGTGGCTATTAAGGTGCTGAAAAGTCCAATTGTACTCTGTGGCAACAAAAGCTCCGGCAACATGACTCAGATGATCCTATCTTCTCGAAGTTGTACACATTTGAGGATACTTCAGCCCTGAAGACATCTACCAACTTATTTTACATCGTAGTAGTAGCGCCACCAACTGGTAAAAGCTAATACAAGTTATTTTCTTGGATGTTTTTCTCCGTGCAACTCAACAAGGTCGCCCTCATATATGCTCGGATGACTGTTTCGGCCATGAGGATGTCACAATACGAAATTCGTCCTTTTTCATGAAAAGTTGTGGGAGTGGCATTGCACTGTTCGGCAATAAAACAAAGCTGATTATGAGGTTCTAAATATGAACGACAACTCGTAAAACTTTACACACACATCAGGCCGAGCAAATTTATCAATATTTTATACGTTAGTTGTGCAGCTTTTTTGAAATGGCTCGCCATGGCCCTCGAGAAATGTTAAAAAAAGCAGCTCTGGTTGAGTGTTTCACCTCGCTTTTTGTAAATTTTATGGAGTACAGTGAACCCTCGGTTATCGCGGTTAACGGGGACCGAGACCACCCGCGAAAACTGAAAATCCGCGAAGTAGCGGCGCACCTTCAAAAATGCTTAAAAAAAATAAACAATATATATAATAAATATATATATATATATATATATATATATATATATATATATATATATATATATACGGGGAGAGAGAGTGAAATTCATGTTATAACAAAAAAACTAAATTATTATTAAAACGTATTATTTTTTTATTCCCCAGCCATTCTTTTAGTATTTATTTAATTACTCCGACTTTTACCTGCTGGTACGCCGTCCGGTGTGCCCTGTGAAATGAAAGGTGGCATTCTTTATTTATTTATTCATTCATAACTGACAGCCTCGCGCTCCGCTCGTGCCCGGGCAGAAGAGGTGCTCCAATTTGGCTTAACTGTGACACACGCCCGCCCTCCTCCCCCGGAGCTTCCATTCGGTTAAACTTAGGGGCCGCTTGGCACCGCCCGTGCCCGGGGAAGGTGCTCCTCTTCGGCTTACTGTGACGCGAGCATGCCCTCCTCCTCCGGAGCTTCCATTCGGTTAAACTTAGGGGCCGCTTGGAACCGCCCGTGCCCGGGGAAGGTGCTCCTCTACGGCTTAACTGCCACGCACGCCGGCCGGAGCTCTGGTACGGTCCGAACCGCGCGAAACGTCGCCACCGATCGTGTCCGGGGGAACGTGCTCTTCTTCGTCCACTCTCCTCTTCGCCCACGCTCTTCTTCGGCGCACGCCGGCCGTCTAACCGCTCCAGCGCCCCGTCGTGCCGCTCGGCGAAACTACAATGCCCCCGAATATTTTTTAGACCCGCGAAGCACTGAACCCGCGAAAGGTGAACCGCGAAGTAGCGAGGGTTCACTGTATGTATAAGACCAAGACCTACAAAAAAGTCTCTTGGAGCAATGAGCTAGGTTTTACAGGAAGTCGGCCATTTTGAATTTACTTAAAAGGGGGCGGGTCACCACAATGGACTTTGTGTAGAAATTATTATTGGGGCCCGAGCAGCGACCGCGGCGAGGTCCCTATTGTTTTTGTAGAAAACATTATTACTTTTATTATTATTATTATTATTATTATTAGGGCCTGAGCAGCGACCGCTGCGAAGTCCCTATTGTTTTTGTAGAAATTATTATTATTATTATTTTTCCGATTGTTCGATCGCATTTTTGACCCCCGAAACATGCACAAAAACTCACCAAACTTGGCAGTCTCATCGGGCATGGCGAAAAATTTGATATTTTCACGTCTAATATGAACAGGAAGTGAGTTATGAATTTTTGAAAGTCCGACTTTTGCCCTTTTTTGCATGTTTACAGGGGTCATTCTTTTGCACCCTGATCCTAAAGGCTTCATCTGATTGCCTTAAAATTCTGTCTGTAGCATCTGAAGACCTGGGACAAACACTGGGGCTAAAATTTTTTGTTTCCGAAATACTATATGACGGGGGCGGGGCTTCAAAGTTTTCACTTAAGATTTCCTTCGCCGCAATGGACAAAATGCTTAATAACTCTCCTGCACATGCTGCTAAAAATCCAAAACTTCACATGTACATAAAGAGTCTGTACCTGAAGACATCTATATGTTTATATTCAGTTATACACCTTGCGCCAATCAATATCATTTTTTACATTTTGACGTACTGCATGGTGCCCTTTTAACGAATCCGATTGAAAATTGGCTAGAAAAGACTCAAGACATTGATCTTACTCTATCCCTATTTTTATGACTTTCCTTCAAAGGGCGTGGCTATTACGGTGCCGCAGAGTCTGATTATTCTCCGTGGCAACAAAAGTTCCTGCAAAATGATTCAGATGATCCATCTTCTGGAAATCTTTCACATTTGAGGATATTCAGGCCCTGAAGACGGCTGCCAACTTATTTTTGATCGCAGTGGTAGCGCCACCAACTGGTTAAAACAAATACAAATTATTTTCGTTGATGTTTTTCTCCGGGCAGGTGAACAAAATCTACCTTATATTTGCTCGGATGAGTGTTTAGGCCTTGAGCATGTCACAATACAAAAGTCTTTCGCCTTCTTCAGAGTGTCACATGATGGTGTCTTGTGACCCGTCTTTATCAGCTGATGTTCCATGAGGGCGTGACTTACCTGTCACAAGAATGAAGGCAAGTCACGCCCCCCGCTGTCCGTTCACTCCGCCAAGATGCTGGTCCAGGTGGTAGAGAGGATGAAGGCTCCCTTGTCTCTGTTCATGGTTTTTATGCCTCGCTTGCAGATCTCAATGGCCTCTCTGATCCAGCGCTGTTGTTTGTTCTCTTCTGTGCGGATGACCCTGCCCTTCTCCCGGTCCATGATGTGGTTTTCCCTTTTGCAGTGGTCAGTGATTGCTGATTTGTAATGTTCATGTTGTGCTTGTTCTTTTACTGCTCTGATTTTTTCATTTTTTTGACAGGTAAGTCACACCCTCATGGAACATCAGCTGATAAAGACGGGTCTCAAGACACCATCATGCGACACTCTGAAGAAGGCGAAAGACTCGCCGAAACATGTCAGGTAAAAAATTAACCTTAAACATAATTGTCTGCTTTTAATGAATCAGTCAAATATCAATAATAAGAAGACAAAATGAACCTAATACAAATAAATGAATGCTTAATAACTCCCCTGCACATGCTCCTAAAAATCCAAACCTTCACCTGTAAATAAAACGTCCCGACCTGAAGACATCTTAATGTTATTATTTTGTTATACACACAGTGCCGCCAAGTGGAATCAAAAATTTTTTTTTATTTTAATTTTCACGTACTGCACGGTGCCCTTTTGACGAATCCGACTGAAAATTAGTCAGAAAAGACTCAAGACAATGATCTTACTCTCTGCCGAATTTTGTGACGTTTTGGCAAAAGGCGTGGCTATTAAGGTGCTGAAAAGTCCGATTGTACTCTGTGGCAACAAAAGCTCCGGCAACATGACTCAGATGATCCTATCTTCTCGAAGTTGTACACATTTGAGGATACTTCAGCCCTGAAGACATCTACCAACTTATTTTACATTGTAGTAGTAGCGCCACCAACTGGTAAAAGCTAATACAAGTTATTTTCTTGGATGTTTTTCTCCGTGCAACTCAACAAGGTCGCCCTCATATATGCTCGGATGACTGTTTCGGCCATGAGGATGTCACAATACGAAATTTGTGATTTTTCGTGAAAAGTTGTGGGAGTGGCATTGCACTGTTCGGCAATAAAACAAAGCTGAATATGAGGTTCTAAATATGAACGACAACTCGTAAAACTTTACACACACATCAGGCCGAGCAAATTTATCAATATTTTATACGTTAGTTGTGCAGCTTTTTTGAAATGGCTCGCCATGGCCCTCGAGAAATGTTAAAAAAAAGCAGCTCTGGTTGAGTGTTTCACCTCGCTTTTTGTAAATTTTATGGAGTACAGTGAACCCTCGGTTATCGCGGTTAATGGGGACCGAGACCACCCGCGAAAACTGAAAATCCGCGAAGTAGCGGCGCACCTTCAAAAATGCTTAAAAAAAATATACAATATATACAATAAATATATAATATATATATATATATATATATATATATATATATATATATATATATATATATATATATATATATATACACGGGGAGAGAGAGAGTGAAATTCATGTTATAACAAAAAAAACTAATTATTATTAAAACGTATTATTTTTTTATTCCCCAGCCATTCTTTTTGTATTTATTTAATTACTCCGACTTTTACCTGCTGGTACGCCGTCCGGTGTGCCCTGTGAAATGAAAGGTGGCATTCTTTATTTATTTATTCATTTATTCATTCATAACTGACAGCCTCGCGCTCCGCTCGTGCCCGGGCAGAAGAGGTGCTCCAATTTGGCTTAACTGTGACACACGCCCGTCCTCCTCCCCCGGAGATTCCATTCGGTTAAACTTAGGGGCCGCTTGGCACCGCCCGTGCCCGGGGAAGGTGCTCCTCTTCGGCTTACTGTGACGCGAGCATGCCCTCCTCCTCCGGAGCTTCCATTCGGTTAAACTTAGGGGCCGCTTGGAACCGCCCGTGCCCGGGGACGGTGCTCCTCTTCGGCTTACTGTGACGCGAGCATGCCCTCCTCCTCCGGAGCTTCCATTCGGTTAAACTTAGGGGCCGCTTGGCACCGCCCGTGCCCGGGGAAGGTGCTCCTCTACGGCTTAACTGCCACGCATGCTGGCCGGAGCTCTGGTACGGTCCGAACCGCGCGAAACGTCGCCACCGATCGTGTCCGGGGGAACGTGCTCTTCTTCGTCCACTCTCCTCTTCGCCCACGCTCTTCTTCGGCGCACGCCGGCCGTCTAACCGCTCCAGCGCCCCGTCGTGCCGCTCGGCGAAACTACAATGCCCCCGAATATTTTTTAGACCCGCGAAGCACTGAACCCGCGAAAGGTGAACCGCGAAGTAGCGAGGGTTCACTGTATGTATAAGACCAAGACCTACAAAAAAGTCTCTTGGAGCAATGAGCTAGGTTTTACAGGAAGTCGGCCATTTTGAATTTACTTAAAAGGGGGCGGGTCACCACAATGGACTTTGTGTAGAAATTATTATTGGGGCCCGAGCAGCGACCGCGGCGAGGTCCCTATTGTTTTTGTAGAAAATATTATTACTTTTATTATTATTATTATTAGGGCCTGAGCAGCGACCGCTGCGAAGTCCCTATTGTTTTTGTAGAAATTATTATTATTATTATTTTTCCGATTGTTCGATCGCATTTTTGACCCCCGAAACATGCACAAAAACTCACCAAACTTGGCAGTCTCATCGGGCATGACGAAAAATTTGATATTTTAACGTCTAATATGAACAGGAATTGAGTTATGAATTTTTGAAAGTCTGACTTTTGCCCTTTTTTGCATGTTTACAGGGGTCATTCTTTTGCACCCTGATCTAAAGGCTTCATCTGATTGCCTTAAAATTCTGTCTGTAGCATCTGAAGACCTGGCACAAACACTGGGGCTAAAATTTTTTGTTTCCGAAATACTATATGACGGGGGCGGGGCATCAAAGTTTTCACTTAAGATTTCCTTCGCCGCAATGGACAAAATGCTTAATAACTCTCCTGCACATGCTGCTAAAAATCCAAAACTTCACATGTACATAAAGAGTCTGTACCTGAAGACATCTATATGTTTATATTCAGTTATACACCTTGCGCCAATCAATATCATTTTTTACATTTTGACGTACTGCACGGTGCCCTTTTAACGAATCTGATTGAAAATTGGCTAGAAAAGACTCAAGACATTGATCTTACTCTATCCCTATTTTTGTGACTTTCCTTCGAAGGGCGTGGCTATTACGGTGCCGCAGAGTCTGATTATTCTCCGTGGCAACAAAAGTTCCTGCAAAATGATTCAGATGATCCATCTTCTCGAAATTTTTCACATTTGAGGATATTCAGGCCCTGAAGACGGCTGCCAACTTATTTTTGATCGCAGTGGTCACGCCACCAACTGGTTAAAACAAATACAAATTATTTTCGTTGATTTTTTTCTCCGGGCAGGTTAACAAAATCTACCTTACATTTGCTCGGATGAGTGTTTAGGCCTTGAGGATGTCACAATACGTAAGTCTTTCGCCTTCTTCAGAGTGTCACATGATGGTGTCTTGTGGCCCGTCTTTATCAGCTGATGTTCCATGAGGGCGTGACTTACCTGTCACAAGAATGAAGGCAAGTCACGCCCCCCGCTGTCCGTTCACTCCGCCAAAATGCTCCTCCAGGTGGTAGAGAGGATGAAGGCTCCCTTGTCTCTGTTCATGGTTTTTATGCCTCGCTTGCAGATCTCAATGGCCTCTCTGATCCAGCGCTGTTGTTTGTTCTCTTCGGTGCGGATGACCCTGCCCTTCTCCCGGTCCATGATGTGGTTTTCCCTTTTGCAGTGGTCAGTGATTGCTGATTTGTAATGTTCATGTTGTGCTTGTTCTTTTACTGCTCTGATTTTTCATTTTTTTGACAGGTAAGTCACACCCTCATGGAACATCAGCTGATAAAGACGGGTCTCAAGACACCATCATGCGACACTCTGAAGAAGGCGAAAGACTCGCCGAAACATGTCAGGTAAAAAATTAACCTAAAACATAATTGTCTGCTTTTAATGAATCAGTCAAATATCAATAATAAGAAGACAAAATGAACCTAATACAAATAAATGAATGCTTAATAACTCCCCTGCACATGCTCCTAAAAATCCAAACCTTCACCTGTAAATAAAACGTCCCGACCTGAAGACATCTTAATGTTATTATTTTGTTATACACACAGTGCCGCCAAGTGGAATCAAAAATTTGTTTTTATTTTAATTTTCACGTACTGCACGGTGCCCTTTTGACGAATCCGACTGAAAATTAGTCAGAAAAGACTCAAGACAATGATCTTACTCTCTGCCGAATTTTGTGACGTTTTGGCAAAAGGCGTGGCTATTAAGGTGCTGAAAAGTCCGATTGTACTCTGTGGTAACAAAAGCTCCGGCAACATGACTCAGATGATCCTATCTTCTCGAAGTTGTACACATTTGAGGATACTTCAGCCCTGAAGACATCTACCAACTTATTTTACATCGTAGTAGTAGCGCCACCAACTGGTAAAAGCTAATACAAGTTATTTTCTTGGATGTTTTTCTCCGTGCAACTCAACAAGGTCGCCCTCATATATGCTCGGATGACTGTTTCGGCCATGAGGATGTCACAATACGAAATTCCTGATTTTTCGTGAAAAGTTGTGGGAGTGGCATTGCACTGTTCGGCAATAAAACAAAGCTGATTATGAGGTTCTAAATATGAACGACAACTCGTAAAACTTTACACACACATCAGGCCGAGCAAATTTATCAATATTTTATACGTTAGTTGTGCAGCTTTTTTGAAATGGCTCGCCATGGCCCTCGAGAAATGTTAAAAAAAAGCAGCTCTGGTTGAGTGTTTCACCTCGCTTTTTGTAAATTTTATGGAGTACAGTGAACCCTCGGTTATCGCGGTTAATGGGGACCGAGACCATCCGCGAAAACTGAAAATCCGCGAAGTAGCGGCGCACCTTCAAAAATGCTTAAAAAAAATATACAATATATATAATAAATATATAAATATATATATATATATATATATATATATATATATATACGGGGAGAGAGAGAGTGAAATTCATGTTATAACAAAAAAACCAAATTATTATTAAAACGTATTGTTTTTTTATTCCCCAGCCATTCTTTTTGTATTTATTTAATTACTCCGACTTTTACCTGCTGGTACGCCGTCCGGTGTGCCCTGTGAAATGAAAGGTGGCATTCTTTATTTATTTATTCATTTATTCATTCATAACTGACAGCCTCGCGCTCCGCTCGTGCCCGGGCAGAAGAGGTGCTCCAATTTGGCTTAACTGTGACACACGCCCGTCCTCCTCCCCCGGAGCTTCCATTCGGTTAAACTTAGGGGCCGCTTGGCACCGCCCGTGCCCGGGGAAGGTGCTCCTCTTCGGCTTACTGTGACGCGAGCATGCCCTCCTCCTCCGGAGCTTCCATTCGGTTAAACTTAGGGGCCGCTTGGAACCGCCCGTGCCCGGGGAAGGTGCTCCTCTTCGGCTTACTGTGACGCGAGCATGCCCTCCTCCTCCGGAGCTTCCATTCGGTTAAACGTAGGGGCCGCTTGGCACCGCCCGTGCCCGGGGAAGGTGCTCCTCTACGGCTTAACTGCCACGCACGCTGGCCGGAGCTCTGGTACGGTCCGAACCGCGCGAAACGTCGCCACCGATCGTGTCCGGGGGAACGTGCTCTTCTTCGTCCACTCTCCTCTTCGCCCACGCTCTTCTTCGGCGCACGCCGGCCGTCTAACCGCTCCAGCGCCCCGTCGTGCCGCTCGGCGAAACTACAATGCCCCCGAATATTTTTTAGACCCGCGAAGCACTGAACCCGCGAAAGGTGAACCGCGAAGTAGCGAGGGTTCACTGTATGTATAAGACCAAGACCTACAAAAAAGTCTCTTGGAGCAATGAGCTAGGTTTTACAGGAAGTCGGCCATTTTGAATTTACTTAAAAGGGGGCGGGTCACCACAATGGACTTTGTGTAGAAATTATTATTGGGGCCCGAGCAGCGACCGCGGCGAGGTCCCTATTGTTTTTGTAGAAGATATTATTACTTTTATTATTATTATTATTATTATTATTAGGGCCTGAGCAGCGACCGCTGCGAAGTACCTATTGTTTTTGTAGAAATTATTATTATTATTATTTTTCCGATTGTTCGATCGCATTTTTGACCCCCGAAACATGCACAAAAACTCACCAAACTTGGCAGTCTCATCGGGCATGGCGAAAAATTTGATATTTTAACGTCTAATATGAACAGGAAGTGAGTTATGAATTTTTGAAAGTCCGACTTTTGCCCTTTTTTGCATGTTTACAGGGGTCATTCTTTTGCACCCTGATCCTAAAGGCTTCATCTGATTGCCTTAAAATTCTGTCTGTAGCATCTGAAGACCTGGCACAAACACTGGGGCTAAAATTTTTTGTTTCCAAAATACTATATGACGGGGGCGGGGCATCAAAGTTTTCACTTAAGATATCCTTCGCCGCAATGGACAAAATGCTTAATAACTCTCCTGCACATGCTGCTAAAAATCCAAAACTTCACATGTACATAAAGAGTCTGTACCTGAAGACATCTATAAGTTTATATTCAGTTATACACCTTGCGCCAATCAATATCATTTTTTACATTTTGACGTACTGCACGGTGCCCTTTTAACGAATCTGATTGAAAATTGGCTAGAAAAGACTCAAGACATTGATCTTACTCTATCCCTATTTTTGTGACTTTCCTTCGAAGGGCGTGGCTATTACGGTGCCGCAGAGTCTGATTATTCTCCGTGGCAACAAAAGTTCCTGCAAAATGATTCAGATGATCCATCTTCTCGAAATTTTTCACATTTGAGGATATTCAGGCCCTGAAGACGGCTGCCAACTTATTTTTGATCGCAGTGGTAGCGCCACCAACTGGTTAAAACAAATACAAATTATTTTCGTTGATTTTTTTCTCCGGGCAGGTTAACAAAATCTACCATACATTTGCTCGGATGAGTGTTTAGGCCTTGAGGATGTCACAATACGAAAGTCTTTCGCCTTCTTCAGAGTGTCACATGATGGTGTCTTGTGGCCCGTCTTTATCAGCTGATGTTCCATGAGGGCGTGACTTACCTGTCACAAGAATGAAGGCAAGTCACGCCCCCCGCTGTCCGTTCACTCCGCCAAAATGCTGCTCCAGGTGGTAGAGAGGATGAAGGCTCCCTTGTCTCTGTTCATGGTTTTTATGCCTCGCTTGCAGATCTCAATGGCCTCTCTGATCCAGCGCTGTTGTTTGTTCTCTTCGGTGCGGATGACCCTGCCCTTCTCCCGGTCCATGATGTGGTTTTCCCTTTTGCAGTGGTCAGTGATTGCTGATTTGTAATGTTCATGTTGTGCTTGTTCTTTGACTGCTCTGATTTTTCATTTTTTTGACAGGTAAGTCACACCCTCATGGAACATCAGCTGATAAAGACGGGTCTCAAGACACCATCATGCGACACTCTGAAGAAGGCGAAAGACTCGCCGAAACATGTCAGGTAAAAAATTTACCTAAAACATAATTGTCTGCTTTTAATGAATCAGTCAAATATCAATAATAAGAGGACAAAATGAACCTAATACAAATAAACGAATGCTTAATAACTCCCCTGCACATGCTCCTAAAAATCCAAACCTTCACCTGTAAATAAAACGTCCCGACCTGAAGACATCTTAATGTTATTATTTTGTTATACACACAGTGCCGCCAAGTGGAATCAAAAATTTGTTTTTATTTTAATTTTCACGTACTGCACGGTGCCCTTTTGACGAATCCGACTGAAAATTAGTCAGAAAAGACTCAAGACAATGATCTTACTCTCTGCCGAATTTTGTGACGTTTTGGCAAAAGGCGTGGCTATTAAGGTGCTGAAAAGTCCGATTGTACTCTGTGGCAACAAAAGCTCCGGCAACATGACTCAGATGATCCTATCTTCTCGAAGTTGTACACATTTGAGGATACCTCAGCCCTGAAGACATCTACCAACTTATTTTACATCGTAGTAGTAGCGCCACCAACTGGTAAAAGCTAATACAAGTTATTTTCTTGGATGTTTTTCTCCGTGCAACTCAACAAGGTCGCCCTCATATATGCTCGGATGACTGTTTCGGCCATGAGGATGTCACAATACGAAATTCGTGATTTTTCGTGAAAAGTTGTGGGAGTGGCATTGCACTGTTCGGCAATAAAACAAAGCTGATTATGAGGTTCTAAATATGAACGACAACTCGTAAAACTTTACACACACATCAGGCCGAGCAAATTTATCAATATTTTATACGTTAGTTGTGCAGCTTTTTTGAAATGGCTCGCCATGGCCCTCGAGAAATGTTAAAAAAAAGCAGCTCTGGTTGAATGTTTCACCTCGCTTTTTGTAAATTTTATGGAGTACAGTGAACTCTCTGTTATCGCGGTTAATGGGGACCGAGACCATCCGCGAAAACTGAAAATCCGCGAAGTAGCGGCGCACCTTCAAAAATGCTTAAAAAAAATATACAATATATATAATAAATATATAAATATATATATATATATATATATATATATACGGGGAGAGAGAGAGTGAAATTCATGTTATAACAAAAAAAACAAATTATTATTAAAACGTATTATTTTTTTATTCCCCAGCCATTCTTTTTGTATTTATTTAATTACTCCGACTTTTACCTGCTGGTACGCCGTCCGGTGTGCCCTGTGAAATGAAAGGTGGCATTCTTTATTTATTTATTCATTTATTCATTCATAACTGACAGCCTCGCGCTCCGCTCGTGCCCGGGCAGAAGAGGTGCTCCAATTTGGCTTAACTGTGACACACGCCCGTCCTCCTCCCCCGGAGCTTCCATTCGGTTAAACTTAGGGGCCGCTTGGCACCGCCCGTGCCCGGGGAAGGTGCTCCTCTTCGGCTTACTGTGACGCGAGCATGCCCTCCTCCTCCGGAGCTTCCATTCGGTTAAACTTAGGGGCCGCTTGGAACCGCCCGTGCCCGGGGAAGGTGCTCCTCTTCGGCTTACTGTGACGCGAGCATGCCCTCCTCCTCCGGAGCTTCCATTCGGTTAAACTTAGGGGCCGCTTGGCACCGCCCGTGCCCGGGGAAGGTGCTCCTCTACGGCTTAACTGCCACGCACGCTGGCCGGAGCTCTGGTACGGTCCGAACCGCGCGAAACGTCGCCACCGATCGTGTCCGGGGGAACGTGCTCTTCTTCGTCCACTCTCCTCTTCGCCCACGCTCTTCTTCGGCGCACGCCGGCCGTCTAACCGCTCCAGCGCCCCGTCGTGCCGCTCGGCGAAACTACAATGCCCCCGAATATTTTTTAGACCCGCGAAGCACTGAACCCGCGAAAGGTGAACCGCGAAGTAGCGAGGGTTCACTGTATGTATAAGACCAAGACCTACAAAAAAGTCTCTTGGAGCAATGAGCTAGGTTTTACAGGAAGTCGGCCATTTTGAATTTACTGAAAAGGGGGCGGGTCACCACAATGGACTTTGTGTAGAAATTATTATTGGGGCCCGAGCAGCGACCGCGGCGAGGTCCCTATTGTTTTTGTAGAAGATATTATTACTTTTATTATTATTATTATTATTATTATTAGGGTCTGAGCAGCGACCGCTGCGAAGTCCCTATTGTTTTTGTAGAAATTATTATTATTATTATTTTTCCGATTGTTCGATCGCATTTTTGACCCCCGAAACATGCACAAAAACTCACCAAACTTGGCAGTCTCATCGGGCATGGCGAAAAATTTGATATTTTAACGTCTAATATGAACAGGAAGTGAGTTATGAATTTTTGAAAGTCCGACTTTTGCCCTTTTTTGCATGTTTACAGGGGTCATTCTTTTGCACCCTGATCCTAAAGGCTTCATCTGATTGCCTTAAAATTCTGTCTGTAGCATCTGAAGACCTGGCACAAACACTGGGGCTAAAATTTTTTGTTTCCGAAATACTATATGACGGGGGCGAGGCATCAAAGTTTTCACTTAAGATTTCCTTCGCCGCAATGGACAAAATGCTTAATAACTCTCCTGCACATGCTGCTAAAAATCCAAAACTTCACATGTTCATAAAGAGTCTGTACCTGAAGACTTCTATATATTTATATTCATTTATACACCTTGCGCCAATCAATATCATTTTTTACATTTTGACGTACTGCACGGTGCCCTTTTAACGAATCTGATTGAAAATTGGCTAGAAAAGACTCAAGACATTGATCTTACTCTATCCCTATTTTTGTGACTTTCCTTCGAAGGGCGTGGCTATTACGGTGCCGCAGAGTCTGATTATTCTCCGTGGCAACAAAAGTTCCTGCAAAATGATTCAGATGATCCATCTTCTCGAAATTTTTCACATTTGAGGATATTCAGGCCCTGAAGACGGCTGCCAACTTATTTTTGATCGCAGTGGTAGCGCCACCAACTGGTTAAAACAAATACAAATTATTTTCGTTGATTTTTTTCTCCGGGCAGGTTAACAAAATCTACCTTACATTTGCTCGGATGAGTGTTTAGGCCTTGAGGATGTCACAATACGAAAGTCTTTCGCCTTCTTCAGAGTGTCACATGATGGTGTCTTGTGGCCCGTCTTTATCAGCTGATGTTCCATGAGGGCGTGACTTACCTGTCACAAGAATGAAGGCAAGTCACGCCCCCCGCTGTCCGTTCACTCCGCCAAAATGCTGCTCCAGGTGGTAGAGAGGATGAAGGCTCCCTTGTCTCTGTTCATGGTTTTTATGCCTCGCTTGCAGATCTCAATGGCCTCTCTGATCCAGCGCTGTTGTTTGTTCTCTTCGGTGCGGATGACCCTGCCCTTCTCCCGGTCCATGATGTGGTTTTCCCTTTTGCAGTGGTCAGTGATTGCTGATTTGTAATGTTCATGTTGTGCTTGTTCTTTGACTGCTCTGATTTTTCATTTTTTTGACAGGTAAGTCACACCCTCATGGAACATCAGCTGATAAAGACGGGTCTCAAGACACCATCATGCGACACTCTGAAGAAGGCGAAAGACTCGCCGAAACATGTCAGGTAAAATATTAACCTAAAACATAATTGTCTGCTTTTAATGAATCAGTCAAATATCAATAATAAGAAGACAAAATGAACCTAATACAAATAAATGAATGCTTAATAACTCCCCTGCACATGCTCCTAAAAATCCAAACCTTCACCTGTAAATAAAACGTCCCGACCTGAAGACATCTTAATGTTATTATTTTGTTATACACACAGTGCCGCCAAGTGGAATCAAAAATTTGTTTTTATTTTAATTTTCACGTACTGCACGGTGCCCTTTTGACAAATCCGACTGAAAATTAGTCAGAAAAGACTCAAGACAATGATCTTACTCTCTGCCGAATTTTGTGACGTTTTGGCAAAAGGCGTGGCTATTAAGGTGCTGAAAAGTCCGATTGTACTCTGTGGCAACAAAAGCTCCGGCAACATGACTCAGATGATCCTATCTTCTCGAAGTTGTACACATTTGAGGATACTTCAGCCCTGAAGACATCTACCAACTTATTTTACATCGTAGTAGTAGCGCCACCAACTGGTAAAAGCTAATACAAGTTATTTTCTTGGATGTTTTTCTCCGTGCAACTCAACAAGGTCGCCCTCATATATGCTCGGATGACTGTTTCGGCCATGAGGATGTCACAATACGAAATTCGTCCTTTTTCATGAAAAGTTGTGGGAGTGGCATTGCACTGTTCGGCAATAAAACAAAGCTGATTATGAGGTTCTAAATATGAACGTCAACTCGTAAAACTTTACACACACATCAGGCCGAGCAAATTTATCAATATTTTATACGTTAGTTGTGCAGCTTTTTTGAAATGGCTCGCCATGGCCCTCGAGAAATGTTAAAAAAAGCAGCTCTGGTTGAGTGTTTCACCTCGCTTTTTGTAAATTTTATGGAGTACAGTGAACCCTCGGTTATCGCCGTTAATGGGGACCGAGACCATCCGCGAAAACTGAAAATCCGCGAAGTAGCGGCGCACCTTCAAAAATGCTTAAAAAAAATATACAATATATATAATAAATATATATATATATATATATATATATATATATATATATATGTATATACGGGGAGAGAGAGAGTGAAATTCATGTTATAACAAAAAAAACAAATTATTATTAAAACGTATTATTTTTTTATTCCCCAGCCATTCTTTTTGTATTTATTTAATTACTCCGACTTTTACCTGCTGGTACGCCGTCCGGTGTGCCCTGTGAAATGAAAGGTGGCATTCTTTATTTATTTATTCATTTATTCATTCATAACTGACAGCCTCGCGCTCCGCTCGTGCCCGGGCAGAAGAGGTGCTCCAATTTGGCTTAACTGTGACACACGCCCGTCCTCCTCCCCCGGAGCTTCCATTCGGTTAAACTTAGGGGCCGCTTGGCACCGCCCGTGCCCGGGGAAGGTGCTCCTCTTCGGCTTACTGTGACGCGAGCATGCCCTCCTCCTCCGGAGCTTCCATTCGGTTAAACTTAGGGGCCGCTTGGAACCGCCCGTGCCCGGGGAAGGTGCTCCTCTTCGGCTTAGTGTGACGCGAGCATGCCCTCCTCCTCCGGAGCTTCCATTCGGTTAAACTTAGGGGCCGCTTGGCACCGCCCGTGCCCGGGGAAGGTGCTCCTCTACGACTTAACTGCCACGCACGCTGGCCGGAGCTCTGGTACGGTCCGAACCGCGCGAAACGTCGCCACCGATCGTGTCCGGGGGAACGTGCTCTTCTTCGTCCACTCTCCTCTTCGCCCACGCTCTTCTTCGGCGCACGCCGGCCGTCTAACCGCTCCAGCGCCCCGTCGTGCCGCTCGGCGAAACTACAATGCCCCCGAATATTTTTTAGACCCGCGAAGCACTGAACCCGCGAAAGGTGAACCGCGAAGTAGCGAGGGTTCACTGTATGTATAAGACCAAGACCTACAAAAAAGTCTCTTGGAGCAATGAGCTAGGTTTTACAGGAAGTCGGCCATTTTGAATTTACTTAAAAGGGGGCGGGTCACCACAATGGACTTTGTGTAGAAATTATTATTGGGGCCCGAGCAGCGACCGCGGCGAGGTCCCTATTGTTTTTGTAGAAGATATTATTACTTTTATTATTATTATTATTATTATTATTAGGGTCTGAGCAGCGACCGCTGCGAAGTCCCTATTGTTTTTGTAGAAATTATTATTATTATTATTTTTCCGATTGTTCGATCGCATTTTTGACCCCCGAAACATGCACAAAAACTCACCAAACTTGGCAGTCTCATCGGGCATGGCGAAAAATTTGATATTTTAACGTCTAATATGAACAGGAAGTGAGTTATGAATTTTTGAAAGTCCGACTTTTGCCCTTTTTTGCATGTTTACAGGGGTCATTCTTTTGCACCCTGATCCTAAAGGCTTCATCTGATTGCCTTAAAATTCTGTCTGTAGCATCTGAAGACCTGGCACAAACACTGGGGCTAAAATTTTTTGTTTCCGAAATACTATATGACGGGGGCGAGGCATCAAAGTTTTCACTTAAGATTTCCTTCGCCGCAATGGACAAAATGCTTAATAACTCTCCTGCACATGCTGCTAAAAATCCAAAACTTCACATGTTCATAAAGAGTCTGTACCTGAAGACTTCTATATATTTATATTCATTTATACACCTTGCGCCAATCAATATCATTTTTTACATTTTGACGTACTGCACGGTGCCCTTTTAACGAATCTGATTGAAAATTGGCTAGAAAAGACTCAAGACATTGATCTTACTCTATCCCTATTTTTGTGACTTTCCTTCGAAGGGCGTGGCTATTACGGTGCCGCAGAGTCTGATTATTCTCCGTGGCAACAAAAGTTCCTGCAAAATGATTCAGATGATCCATCTTCTCGAAATTTTTCACATTTGAGGATATTCAGGCCCTGAAGACGGCTGCCAACTTATTTTTGATCGCAGTGGTAGCGCCACCAACTGGTTAAAACAAATACAAATTATTTTCGTTGATTTTTTTCTCCGGGCAGGTTAACAAAATCTACCTTACATTTGCTCGGATGAGTGTTTAGGCCTTGAGGATGTCACAATACGAAAGTCTTTCGCCTTCTTCAGAGTGTCACATGATGGTGTCTTGTGGCCCGTCTTTATCAGCTGATGTTCCATGAGGGCGTGACTTACCTGTCACAAGAATGAAGGCAAGTCACGCCCCCCGCTGTCCGTTCACTCCGCCAAAATGCTGCTCCAGGTGGTAGAGAGGATGAAGGCTCCCTTGTCTCTGTTCATGGTTTTTATGCCTCGCTTGCAGATCTCAATGGCCTCTCTGATCCAGCGCTGTTGTTTGTTCTCTTCGGTGCGGATGACCCTGCCCTTCTCCCGGTCCATGATGTGGTTTTCCCTTTTGCAGTGGTCAGTGATTGCTGATTTGTAATGTTCATGTTGTGCTTGTTCTTTGACTGCTCTGATTTTTCATTTTTTTGACAGGTAAGTCACACCCTCATGGAACATCAGCTGATAAAGACGGGTCTCAAGACACCATCATGCGACACTCTGAAGAAGGCGAAAGACTCGCCGAAACATGTCAGGTAAAATATTAACCTAAAACATAATTGTCTGCTTTTAATGAATCAGTCAAATATCAATAATAAGAAGACAAAATGAACCTAATACAAATAAATGAATGCTTAATAACTCCCCTGCACATGCTCCTAAAAATCCAAACCTTCACCTGTAAATAAAACGTCCCGACCTGAAGACATCTTAATGTTATTATTTTGTTATACACACAGTGCCGCCAAGTGGAATCAAAAATTTGTTTTTATTTTAATTTTCACGTACTGCACGGTGCCCTTTTGACGAATCCGACTGAAAATTAGTCAGAAAAGACTCAAGACAATGATCTTACTCTCTGCCGAATTTTGTGACGTTTTGGCAAAAGGCGTGGCTATTAAGGTGCTGAAAAGTCCGATTGTACTCTGTGGCAACAAAAGCTCCGGCAACATGACTCAGATGATCCTATCTTCTCGAAGTTGTACACATTTGAGGATACTTCAGCCCTGAAGACATCTACCAACTTATTTTACATCGTAGTAGTAGCGCCACCAACTGGTAAAAGCTAATACAAGTTATTTTCTTGGATGTTTTTCTCCGTGCAACTCAACAAGGTCGCCCTCATATATGCTCGGATGACTGTTTCGGCCATGAGGATGTCACAATACGAAATTCGTGATTTTTCGTGAAAAGTTGTGGGAGTGGCATTGCACTGTTCGGCAATAAAACAAAGCTGATTATGAGGTTCTAAATATGAACGTCAACTCGTAAAACTTTACACACACATCAGGCCGAGCAAATTTATCAATATTTTATACGTTAGTTGTGCAGCTTTTTTGAAATGGCTCGCCATGGCCCTCGAGAAATGTTAAAAAAAAGCAGCTCTGGTTGAGTGTTTCACCTCGCTTTTTGTAAATTTTATGGAGTACAGTGAACCCTCGGTTATCGCCGTTAATGGGGACCGAGACCATCCGCGAAAACTGAAAATCCGCGAAGTAGCGGCGCACCTTCAAAAATGCTTAAAAAAAATATACAATATATATAATAAATATATATATATATATATATATATATATATATATACGGGGAGAGAGAGAGTGAAATTCATGTTATAACAAAAAAAACAAATTATTATTAAAACGTATTATTTTTTTATTCCCCAGCCATTCTTTTTGTATTTATTTAATTACTCCGACTTTTACCTGCTGGTACGCCGTCCGGTGTGCCCTGTGAAATGAAAGGTGGCATTCTTTATTTATTTATTCATTTATTCATTCATAACTGACAGCCTCGCGCTCCGCTCGTGCCCGGGCAGAAGAGGTGCTCCAATTTGGCTTAACTGTGACACACGCCCGTCCTCCTCCCCCGGAGCTTCCATTCGGTTAAACTTAGGGGCCGCTTGGCACCGCCCGTGCCCGGGGAAGGTGCTCCTCTTCGGCTTACTGTGACGCGAGCATGCCCTCCTCCTCCGGAGCTTCCATTCGGTTAAACTTAGGGGCCGCTTGGAACCGCCCGTGCCCGGGGAAGGTGCTCCTCTTCGGCTTAGTGTGACGCGAGCATGCCCTCCTCCTCCGGAGCTTCCATTCGGTTAAACTTAGGGGCCGCTTGGCACCGCCCGTGCCCGGGGAAGGTGCTCCTCTACGACTTAACTGCCACGCACGCTGGCCGGAGCTCTGGTACGGTCCGAACCGCGCGAAACGTCGCCACCGATCGTGTCCGGGGGAACGTGCTCTTCTTCGTCCACTCTCCTCTTCGCCCACGCTCTTCTTCGGCGCACGCCGGCCGTCTAACCGCTCCAGCGCCCCGTCGTGCCGCTCGGCGAAACTACAATGCCCCCGAATATTTTTTAGACCCGCGAAGCACTGAACCCGCGAAAGGTGAACCGCGAAGTAGCGAGGGTTCACTGTATGTATAAGACCAAGACCTACAAAAAAGTCTCTTGGAGCAATGAGCTAGGTTTTACAGGAAGTCGGCCATTTTGAATTTACTTAAAAGGGGGCGGGTCACCACAATGGACTTTGTGTAGAAATTATTATTGGGGCCCGAGCAGCGACCGCGGCGAGGTCCCTATTGTTTTTGTAGAAAATATTATTACTTTTATTATTATTATTATTATTATTATTAGGGCCTGAGCAGCGACCGCTGCGAAGTCCCTATTGTTTTTGTAGAAATTATTATTATTATTATTTTTCCGATTGTTCGATCGCATTTTTGACCCCCGAAACATGCACAAAAACTCACCAAACTTGGCAGTCTCATCGGGCATGGCGAAAAATTTGATATTTTAACGTCTAATATGAACAGGAAGTGAGTTATGAATTTTTGAAAGTCCGACTTTTGCCCTTTTTTGCATGTTTACAGGGGTCATTCTTTTGCACCCTGACCCTAAAGGCTTCATCTGATTGCCTTAAAATTCTGTCTGTAGCATCTGAAGACCTGGCACAAACACTGGGGCTAAAATTTTTTGTTTCCGAAATACTATATGACGGGGGCGGGGCATCAAAGTTTTCACTTAAGATTTCCTTCGCCGCAATGGACAAAATGCTTAATAACTCTCCTGCACATGCTGCTAAAAATCCAAAACTTCACATGTACATAAAGAGTCTGTACCTGAAGACATCTATATGTTTATATTCAGTTATACACCTTGCGCCAATCAATATCATTTTTTACATTTTGACGTACTGCACGGTGCCCTTTTAACGAATCTGATTGAAAATTGGCTAGAAAAGACTCAAGACATTGATCTTACTCTATCTCTATTTTTGTGACTTTCCTTCGAAGGGCGTGGCTATTACGGTGCCGCAGAGTCTGATTATTCTCCGTGGCAACAAAAGTTCCTGCAAAATGATTCAGATGATCCATCTTCTCGAAATTTTTCACATTTGAGGATATTCAGGCCCTGAAGACGGCTGCCAACTTATTTTTGATCGCAGTGGTAGCGCCACCAACTGGTTAAAACAAATACAAATCATTTTCGTTGATTTTTTTCTCCGGGCAGGTTAACAAAATCTACCTTACATTTGCTCGGATGAGTGTTTAGGCCTTGAGGATGTCACAATACGAAAGTCTTTCGCCTTCTTCAGAGTGTCACATGATGGTGTCTTGTGGCCCGTCTTTATCAGCTGATGTTCCATGAGGGCGTGACTTACCTGTCACAAGAATGAAGGCAAGTCACGCCCCCCGCTGTCCGTTCACTCCGCCAAAATGCTGCTCCAGGTGGTAGAGAGGATGAAGGCTCCCTTGTCTCTGTTCATGGTTTTTATGCCTCGCTTGCAGATCTCAATGGCCTCTCTGATCCAGCGCTGTTGTTTGTTCTCTTCGGTGCGGATGACCCTGCCCTTCTCCCGGTCCATGATGTGGTTTTCCCTTTTGCAGTGGTCAGTGATTGCTGATTTGTAATGTTCATGTTGTGCTTGTTCTTTTACTGCTCTGATTTTTCATTTTTTTGACAGGTAAGTCACACCCTCATGGAACATCAGCTGATAAAGACGGGTCTCAAGACACCATCATGCGACACTCTGAAGTAGGCGAAAGACTCGCCGAAACATGTCAGGTAAAAAATTAACCTAAAACATAATTGTCTGCTTTTAATGAATCAGTCAAATATCAATAATAAGAAGACAAAATGAACCTAATACAAATAAATGAATGCTTAATAACTCCCCTGCACATGCTCCTAAAAATCCAAACCTTCACCTGTAAATAAAACGTCCCGACCTGAAGACATCTTAATGTTATTATTTTGTTATACACACAGTGCCGCCAAGTGGAATCAAAAATTTGTTTTTATTTTAATTGTCACGTACTGCACGGTGCCCTTTTGACGAATCCGACTGAAAATTAGTCAGAAAAGACTCAAGACAATGATCTTACTCTCTGCCGAATTTTGTGACGTTTTGGCAAAAGGCGTGGCTATTAAGGTGCTGAAAAGTCCGATTGTACTCTGTGGCAACAAAAGCTCCGGCAACATGACTCAGATCATCCTATCTTCTCGAAGTTGTACACATTTGAGGATACTTCAGCCCTGAAGACATCTACCAACTTATTTTATATCGTAGTAGTAGCGCCACCAACTGGTAAAAGCTAATACAAGTTATTTTCTTGGATGTTTTTCTCCGTGCAACTCAACAAGGTCGCCCTCATATATGCTCGGATGACTGTTTCGGCCATGAGGATGTCACAATATGAAATTCGTGATTTTTCGTGAAAAGTTGTGGGAGTGGCATTGCACTGTTCGGCAATAAAACAAAGCTGATTATGAGGTTCTAAATATGAACGACAACTCGTAAAACTTTACACACACATCAGGCCGAGCAAATTTATCAATATTTTATACGTTAGTTGTGCAGCTTTTTTGAAATGGCTCGCCATGGCCCTCGAGAAATGTTAAAAAAAAGCAGCTCTGGTTGAGTGTTTCACCTCGCTTTTTGTAAATTTTATGGAGTACAGTGAACCCTCGGTTATCGCGGTTAATGGGGACCGAGACCACCCGCGAAAACTGAAAATCCGCGAAGTAGCGGCGCACCTTCAAAAATGCTTAAAAAAAATATACAATATATATAATAAATATATATATATATATATATATATATATATATATATATATATATATATATATATATATATATATACGGGGAGAGAGAGAGTGAAATTCATGTTATAACAAAAAAACCAAATTATTATTAAAACGTATTATTTTTTTATTCCCCAGCCATTCTTTTTGTATTTATTTAATTACTCCGACTTTTACCTGCTGGTACGCCGTCCGGTGTGCCCTGTGAAATGAAAGGTGGCATTCTTTATTTATTTATTCATTTATTCATTCATAACTGACAGCCTCGCGCTCCGCTCGTGCCCGGGCAGAAGAGGTGCTCCAATTTGGCTTAACTGTGACACACGCCCGTCCTCCTCCCCCGGAGCTTCCATTCGGTTAAACTTAGGGGCCGCTTGGCACCGCCCGTGCCCGGGGAAGGTGCTCCTCTTCGGCTTACTGTGACGCGAGCATGCCCTCCTCCTCCGGAGCTTCCATTCGGTTAAACTTAGGGGCCGCTTGGAACCGCCCGTGCCCGGGGAAGGTGCTCCTCTTCGGCTTACTGTGACGCGAGCATGCCCTCCTCCTCCGGAGCTTCCATTCGGTTAAACTTAGGGGCCGCTTGGCACCGCCCGTGCCCGGGGAAGGTGCTCCTCTACGGCTTAACTGCCACGCACGCTGGCCGGAGCTCTGGTACGGTCCGAACCGCGCGAAACGTCGCCACCGATCGTGTCCGGGGGAACGTGCTCTTCTTCGTCCACTCTCCTCTTCGCCCACGCTCTTCTTCGGCGCACGCCGGCCGTCTAACCGCTCCAGCGCCCCGTCGTGCCGCTCGGCGAAACTACTATGCCCCCGAATATTTTTTAGACCCGCGAAGCACTGAACCTGCGAAAGGTGAACCGCGAAGTAGCGAGGGTTCACTGTATGTATAAGACCAAGACCTACAAAAAAGTCTCTTGGAGCAATGAGCTAGGTTTTACAGGAAGTCGGCCATTTTGAATTTACTTAAAAGGGGGCGGGTCACCACAATGGACTTTGTGTAGAAATTATTATTGGGGCCCGAGCAGCGACCGCGGCGAGGTCCCTATTGTTTTTGTAGAAAATATTATTACTTTTATTATTATTATTATTATTATTATTAGGGCCTGAGCAGCGACCGCTGCGAAGTCCCTATTGTTTTTGTAGAAATTATTATTATTATTATTTTTCCGATTGTTCGATCGCATTTTTGACCCCCGAAACATGCACAAAAACTCACCAAACCTGGCAGTCTCATCGGGCATGGCGAAAAATTTGATATTTTAACGTCTAATATGAACAGGAAGTGAGTTATGAATTTTTGAAAGTCCGACTTTTGCCCTTTTTTGCATGTTTACAGGGGTCATTCTTTTGCACCCTGATCCTAAAGGCTTCATCTGATTGCCTTAAAATTCTGTCTGTAGCATCTGAAGACCTGGGACAAACACTGGGGCTAAAATTTTTTGTTTCCGAAATACTATATGACGGGGGCGGGGCATCAAAGTTTTCACTTAAGATTTCCTTCGCCGCAATGGACAAAATGCTTAATAACTCTCCTGCACATGCTGCTAAAAATCCAAAACTTCACATGTACATAAAGAGTCTGTACCTGAAGACATCTATATGTTTATATTCAGTTATACACCTTGCGCCAATCAATATCATTTTTTACATTTTGACGTACTGCACGGTGCCCTTTTAACGAATCTGATTGAAAATTGGCTAGAAAAGACTCAAGACATTGATCTTACTCTATCCCTATTTTTGTGACTTTCCTTCGAAGGGCGTGGCTATTACGGTGCCGCAGAGTCTGATTATTCTCCGTGGCAACAAAAGTTCCTGCAAAATGATTCAGATGATCCATCTTCTCGAAATTTTTCACATTTGAGGATATTCAGGCCCTGAAGACGGCTGCCAACTTATTTTTGATCGCAGTGGTAGCGCCACCAACTGGTTAAAACAAATATAAATTATTTTCGTTGATGTTTTTCTCCGGGCATGTTAACAAAATCTACCTTATATTTGCTCGGATGAGTGTTTAGGCCTTGAGCATGTCACAATACGAAAGTCTTTCGCCTTCTTCAGAGTGTCACATGATGGTGTCTTGTGACCCGCCTTTATCAGCTGATGTTCCATGAGGGCGTGACTTACCTGTCACAAGAATGAAGGCAAGTCACGCCCCCCGCTGTCCGTTCACTCCGCCAAGATGCTGGTCCAGGTGGTAGAGAGGATGAAGGCTCCCTTGTCTCTGTTCATGGTTTTTATGCCTCGCTTGCAGATCTCAATGGCCTCTCTGATCCAGCGCTGTTGTTTGTTCTCTTCTGTGCGGATGACCCTGCCCTTCTCCCGGTCCATGATGTGGTTTTCCCTTTTGCAGTGGTCAGTGATTGCTGATTTGTAATGTTCATGTTGTGCTTGTTCTTTTACTGCTCTGATTTTTTTCATTTTTTTGACAGGTAAGTCACACCCTCATGGAACATCAGCTCAAGACACCATCATGCGACACTCTGAAGTAGGCGAAAGACTCGCCGAAACATGTCAGGTAAAAAATTAACCTAAAACATAATTGTCTGCTTTTAATGAATCAGTCAAATATCAATAATAAGAAGACAAAATGAACCTAATACAAATAAATGAATGCTTAATAACTCCCCTGCACATGCTCCTAAAAATCCAAACCTTCACCTGTAAATAAAACGTCCCGACCTGAAGACATCTTAATGTTATTATTTTGTTATACACACAGTGCCGCCAAGTGGAATCAAAAATTTGTTTTTATTTTAATTGTCACGTACTGCACGGTGCCCTTTCGACGAATCCGACTGAAAATTAGTCAGAAAAGACTCAAGACAATGATCTTACTCTCTGCCGAATTTTGTGACGTTTTGGCAAAAGGCGTGGCTATTACGGTGCTGAAAAGTCCGATTGTACTCTGTGGCAACAAAAGCTCCAGCAACATGACTCAGATGATCCTATCTTCTCGAAGTTGCACACATTTGAGGATACTTCAGCCCTGAAGACATCTACCAACTTATTTTTCATCGTAGTAGTAGCGCCCCCAACTGGTAAAAGCTAATACAAGTTATTTTCTTGGATGTTTTTCTCCGTGCAACTCAACAAGGTCGCCCTCATATATGCTCGGATGACTGTTTCGGCCATGAGGATGTCACAATACGAAATTCGTCCTTTTTCATGAAAAGTTGTGGGAGTGGCATTGCACTGTTCGGCAATAAAACAAAGCTGATTATGAGGTTCTAAATATGAACGACAACTCGTGAAACTTTACACACACATCAGGCCGAGCAAATTTATCAATATTTTATACGTTAGTTGTGCAGCTTTTTTGAAATGGCTCGCCATGGCCCTCGAGAAATGTTCAAAAAAGCAGCCCTGGTTGAGTGTTTCACCTCGCTTTTTGTAAATTTTATGGAGTACAGTGAACCCTCGGTTATCGCGGTTAATGGGGACCGAGACCACCCGCGAAAACTGAAAATCCGCGAAGTAGCGGCGCACCTTCAAAAATGCTTAAAAAAAAAATATAATAAATATATAAATATATATATATATATATATATATATATATATATATATATATATATATATACGGGGGGAGAGAGAGAGAGAGAGAGTGAAATTCATGTTATAACAAAAAAAACAAATTATTATTAAAACTTATTATTTTTTTATTCCCCAACCATTCTTTTTGTATTTATTTAATTACTCCGACTTTTACCTGCTGGTACGCCGTCCGGTGTGCCCTGTGAAATGAAAGGTGGCATTCTTTATTTATTTATTCATTTATTCATTCATAACTGACAGCCTCGCGCTCCGCTTGTGCCCGGCAGAAGAGGTGCTCCAATTCGGCTTAACTGTGACACACGCCCGCCCTCCTCCCCCGGAGCTTCCATTCGGTTAAACTTAGGGGCCGCTTGGCACCGCCCGTGCCCGGGGAAGGTGCTCCTCTTCGGCTTACTGTGACGCGAGCATGCCCTCCTCCTCCGGAGCTTCCATTCGGTTAAATTTAGGGGCCGCTTGGAACCGCCCGTGCCCGGGGAAGGTGCTCCTCTTCGGCTTACTGTGACGCGAGCATGCCCTCCTCCTCCGGAGCTTCCATTCGGTTAAACTCAGGGGCCGCTTGGAACCGCCCGTGCCCGGGGAAGGTGCTCCTCTACGGCTTAACTGCCACGCACGCCGGCCGGAGCTCTGGTACGGTCCGAACCGCGCGAAACGTCGCCACCGATCGTGTCCGGGGGAACGTGCTCTTCTTCGTCCACTCTCCTCTTCGCCCACGCTCTTCTTCGGCGCACGCCGGCCGTCTAACCGCTCCAGCGCCCCGTCGTGCCGCTCGGCGAAACTACAATGCCCCCGAATATTTTTTAGACCCGCGAAGCACTGAACCCGCGAAAGGTGAACCTCGAAGTAGCGAGGGTTCACTGTATGTATAAGACCAAGACCTACAAAAAAGTCTCTTGGAGCAATGAGCTAGGTTTTACAGGAAGTCGGCCATTTTGAATTTACTTAAAAGGGGGCGGGTCTCCACAATGGACTTTGTGTAGAAATTATTATTGGGGCCCGAGCAGCGACCGCGGCGAGGTCCCTATTGTTTTTGTAGAAAATATTATTACTTTTATTATTATTATTATTATTATTATTATTATTATTAGGGCCTGAGCAGCGACCGCTGCGAAGTCCCTATTGTTTTTGTAGAAATTATTATTATTATTATTTTTCCGATTGTTCGATCGCATTTTTGACCCCCGAAACATGCACAAAAACTCACCAAACTTGGCAGTCTCATCGGGCATGGCGAAAAATTTGATATTTTTTAACGTCTAATATGAACAGGAAGTGAGTTATGAATTTTTGAAAGTCCGACTTTTGCCCTTTTTTGCATGTTTACAGGGGTCATTCTTTTGCACCCTGATCCTAAAGGCTTCATCTGATTGCCTTAAAGTTCTGTCTGGAGCATCTTAAGACCTGGGACAAACACTGGGGCTAAAATTTTTTGTTTCCGAAATACTATATGACGGGGGCGGGGCTTCAAAGTTTTCACTTAAGATTTCCTTCGCCGCAATGGACAAAATGCTTAATAACTCTCCTGCCCGTGCTGCTAAAAATCCAAAACTTCACATGTACATAAAGAGTCGGTACCTGAAGACATCTATATGTTTATATTCAGTTATACACCTTGCGCCAATCAATATAAATGTTTACATTTTGACGTACTGCACGGTGCCCTTTTAACGAATCCGACTGAAAATTGGCTAGAAAAGACTCAAGACATTGATCTTACTCTATCCCTATTTTTATGACTTTCCTTCAAAGGGCGTGGCTATTACGGTGCCGCAGAGTCTGATTATTCTCCGTGGCAACAAAAGTTCCTGCAAAATGATTCAGATGATCCATCTTCTGGAAATCTTTCACATTTGAGGATATTCAGGCCCTGAAGACGGCTGCCAACTTATTTTTGATCGCAGTGGTAGCGCCACCAACTGGTTAAAACAAATACAAATTATTTTCGTTGATGTTTTTCTCCGGGCAGGTTAACAAAATCTACCTTATATTTGCTCGGATGAGTGTTTAGGCCTTGAGCATGTCACAATACGAAAGTCTTTCGCCTTCTTCAGAGTGTCACATGATGGTGTCTTGTGACCCGTCTTTATCAGCTGATGTTCCATGAGGGCGTGACTTACCTGTCACAAGAATGAAGGCAAGTCACGCCCCCGCTGTCCGTTCACTCCGCCAAGATGCTGGTCCAGGTGGTAGAGAGGATGAAGGCTCCCTTGTCTCTGTTCATGGTTTTTATGCCTCGCTTGCAGATCTCAATGGCCTCTCTGATCCAGCGCTGTTGTTTGTTCTCTTCTGTGCGGATGACCCTGCCCTTCTCCCGGTCCATGATGTGGTTTTCCCTTTTGCAGTGGTCAGTGATTGCTGATTTGTAATGTTCATGTTGTGCTTGTTCTTTTACTGCTCTGATTTTTTCATTTTTTTGACAGGTAAGTCACACCCTCATGGAACATCAGCTCAAGACACCATCATGCGACACTCTGAAGAAGGCGAAAGACTCGCCGAAACATGTCAGGTAAAAAATTAACCTAAAACATAATTGTCTGCTTTTAATGAATCAGTCAAATATCAATAATAAGAAGACAAAATGAACCTAATACAAATAAATGAATGCTTAATAACTCCCCTGCACATGCTCCTAAAAATCCAAACCTTCACCTGTAAATAAAACGTCCCGACCTGAAGACATCTTAATGTTATTATTTTGTTATACACACAGTGCCGCCAAGTGGAATCAAAAATTTGTTTTTATTTTAATTTTCACGTACTGCATGGTGCCCTTTTGACGAATCCGACTAAAAATTAGTCAGAAAAGACTTAAGACAATGATCTTACTCTCTGCCGAATTTTGTGACGTTTTGGCAAAAGGCGTGGCTATTAAGGTGCTGAAAAGTCCGATTGTACTCTGTGGCAACAAAAGCTCCGGCAACATGACTCAGATGATCCTATCTTCTCGAAGTTGTACACATTTGAGGATACTTCAGCCCTGAAGACATCTACCAACTTATTTTACATCGTAGTAGTAGCGCCACCAACTGGTAAAAGCTAATACAAGTTATTTTCTTGGATGTTTTTCTCCGTGCAACTCAACAAGGTCGCCCTCATATATGCTCGGATGACTGTTTCGGCCATGAGGATGTCACAATACGAAATTCGTGATTTTTCGTGAAAAGTTGTGGGAGTGGCATTGCACTGTTCAGCAATAAAACAAAGCTGATTATGAGGTTCTAAATATGAACGACAACTCGTAAAACTTTACACACACATCAGGCCGAGCAAATTTATCAATATTTTATACGTTAGTTGTGCAGCTTTTTTGAAATGGCTCGCCATGGCCCTAGAGAAATGTTAAAAAAAAAGCAGCTCTGGTTGAGTGTTTCACCTCGCTTTTTGTAAATTTTATGGAGTACAGTGAACCCTCGGTTATCGCGGTTAATGGGGACCGAGACCACCCGCGAAAACTGAAAATCCGCGAAGTAGCGGCGCACCTTCAAAAATGCTTAAAAAAAATATACAATATATATAATAAATATATAAATATATATATATATATATATATATATATATATATATATATATATATACGGGGAGAGAGCGAGTGAAATTCATGTTATAACAAAAAAAACAAATTATTATTAAAACGTATTATTTTTTTATTCCCCAGCCATTCTTTTTGTATTTATTTAATTACTCCGACTTTTACCTGCTGGTACGCCGTCCGGTGTGCCCTGTGAAATGAAAGGTGGCATTCTTTATTTATTTATTCATTTATACATTCATAACTGACAGCCTCGCGCTCCGCTCGTGCCCGGGCAGAAGAGGTGCTCCAATTTGGCTTAACTGTGACACACGCCCGTCCTCCTCCCCCGGAGCTTCCATTCGGTTAAACTTAGGGGCCGCTTGGCACCGCCCGTGCCCGGGGAAGGTGCTCCTCTTCGGCTTACTGTGACGCGAGCATGCCCTCCTCCTCCGGAGCTTCCATTCGGTTAAACTTAGGGGCCGCTTGGAACCGCCCGTGCCCGGGGAAGGTGCTCCTCTTCGGCTTACTGTGACGCGAGCATGCCCTCCTCCTCCGGAGCTTTCATTCGGTTAAACTTAGGGGCCGCTTGGCACTGCCCGTGCCCGGGGAAGGTGCTCCTCTACGGCTTAACTGCCACGCACGCTGGCCGGAGCTCTGGTACGGTCCGAACCGCGCGAAACGTCGCCACCGATCGTGTCCGGGGGAACGTGCTCTTCTTCGTCCACTCTCCTCTTCGCCCACGCTCTTCTTCGGCGCACGCCGGCCGTCTAACCGCTCCAGCGCCCCGTCGTGCCGCTCGGCGAAACTACAATGCGCCCGAATATTTTTTAGACCCGCGAAGCACTGAACCCGCGAAAGGTGAACCGCGAAGTAGCGAGGGTTCACTGTATGTATAAGACCAAGACCTACAAAAAAGTCTCTTGGAGCAATGAGCTAGGTTTTACAGGAAGTCGGCCATTTTGAATTTACTTAAAAGGGGGCGGGTCACCACAATGGACTTTGTGTAGAAATTATTATTGGGGCCCGAGCAGCGACCGCGGCGAGGTCCCTATTGTTTTTGTAGAAAATATTATTACTTTTATTATTATTATTATTATTATTATTAGGGCCTGAGCAGCGACCGCTGCGAAGTCCCTATTGTTTTTGTTGAAATTATTATTATTATTATTTTTCCGATTGTTCGATCGCATTTTTGACCCCTGAAACATGCACAAAAACTCACCAAACTTGGCAGTCTCATCGGGCATGGCGAAAAATTTGATATTTTAACGTCTAATATGAACAGGAAGTGAGTTATGAATTTTTGAAAGTCCGACTTTTGCCCTTTTTTGCATGTTTACAGGGGTCATTCTTTTGCACCCTGATCCTAAAGGCTTCATCTGATTGCCTTAAAATTCTGTCTGTAGCATCTGAAGACCTGGCACAAACACTGGGGCTAAAATTTTTTGTTTCCGAAATACTATATGACGGGGGCGGGGCATCAAAGTTTTCACTTAAGATTTCCTTCGCCGCAATGGACAAAATGCTTAATAACTCTCCTGCACATGCTGCTAAAAATCCAAAACTTCACATGTACATAAAGAGTCTGTACCTGAAGACATCTATATGTTTATATTCAGTTATACACCTTGCGCCAATCAATATCATTTTTTACATTTTGACGTACTGCACGGTGCCCTTTTAACGAATCTGATTGAAAATTGGCTAGAAAAGACTCAAGACATTGATCTTACTCTATCCCTATTTTTGTGACTTTCCTTCGAAGGGCGTGGCTATTACGGTGCCGCAGAGTCTGATTATTCTCCGTGGCAACAAAAGTTCCTGCAAAATGATTCAGATGATCCATCTTCTCGAAATTTTTCACATTTGAGGATATTCAGGCCCTGAAGACGGCTGCCAACTTATTTTTGATCGCAGTGGTAGCGCCACCAACTGGTTAAAACAAATACAAATCATTTTCGTTGATTTTTTTCTCCGGGCAGGTTAACAAAATCTACCTTACATTTGCTCGGATGAGTGTTTAGGCCTTGAGGATGTCACAATACGAAAGTCTTTCGCCTTCTTCAGAGTGTCACATGATGGTGTCTTGTGGCCCGTCTTTATCAGCTGATGTTCCATGAGGTGACTTACCTGTCACAAGAATGAAGGCAAGTCACGCCCCCAGCTGTCCGTTCACTCCGCCAAAATGCTGCTCCAGGTGGTAGAGAGGATGAAGGCTCCCTTGTCTCTGTTCATGGTTTTTATGCCTCGCTTGCAGATCTCAATGGCCTCTCTGATCCAGCGCTGTTGTTTGTTCTCTTCGGTGCGGATGACCCTGCCCTTCTCCCGGTCCATGATGTGGTTTTCCCTTTTGCAGTGGTCAGTGATTGCTGATTTGTAATGTTCATGTTGTGCTTGTTCTTTTACTGCTCTGATTTTTCATTTTTTTGACAGGTAAGTCACACCCTCAATGGATTTATCAATATTTTATACGTTAGTTGTGCAGCTTTTTTGAAATGGCTCGCCATGGCCCTCGAGAAATGTTAAAAAAAAGCAGCTCTGGTTGAGTGTTTCACCTCGCTTTTTGTAAATTTTATGGAGTACAGTGAACCCTCGGTTATCGCGGTTAATGGGGACTGAGACCACCCGCGAAAACTGAAAATCCGCGAAGTAGCGGCGCACCTTCAAAAATGCTTAAAAAAAATATACAATATATATAATAAATATATATATATATATATATATATATATATATATATATATATATATATATATACGGGGAGAGAGAGAGTGAAATTCATGTTATAACAAAAAAACCAAATTATTATTAAAACGTATTATTTTTTTATTCCCCAGCCATTCTTTTTGTATTTATTTAATTACTCCGACTTTTACCTGCTGGTACGCCGTCCGGTGTGCCCTGTGAAATGAAAGGTGGCATTCGTCAAAAGGGCACCGTGCAGTACGTGAAAATTAAAATAAAAACAAATTTTTGATTCCACTTGGCGGCACTGTGTGTATAACAAAATAATAACATTAAGATGTCTTCAGGTCGGGACGTTTTATTTACAGGTGAAGGTTTGGATTTTTAGGAGCATGTGCAGGGGAGTTATTAAGCATTCATTTATTTGTATTAGGTTCATTTTGTCTTCTTATTATTGATATTTGACTGATTCATTAAAAGCAGACAATTATGTTTTAGGTTAATTTTTTACCTGACATGTTTCGGCGAGTCTTTCGCCTTCTTCAGAGTCTCACATGATGGTGTCTTGTGGCCCGTCTTTATCAGCTGATGTTCCATGAGGGCGTGACTTACCTGTCACAAGAATGAAGGCAAGTCACGCCCCCAGCTGTCCGTTCACTCCGCCAAAATGCTGCTCCAGGTGGTAGAGAGGATGAAGGCTCCCTTGTCTCTGTTCATGGTTTTTATGCCTCGCTTGCAGATCTCAATGGCCTCTCTGATCCAGCGCTGTTGTTTGTTCTCTTCGGTGCGGATGACCCTGCCCTTCTCCCGGTCCATGATGTGGTTTTCCCTTTTGCAGTGGTCAGTGATTGCTGATTTGTAATGTTCATGTTGTGCTTGTTCTTTTACTGCTCTGATTTTTCATTTTTTTGACAGGTAAGTCACACCCTCATGGAACATCAGCTGATAAAGACGGGTCTCAAGACACCATCATGCGACACTCTGAAGAAGGCGAAAGACTCGCCGAAACATGTCAGGTAAAAAATTAACCTAAAACATAATTGTCTGCTTTTAATGAATCAGTCAAATATCAATAATAAGAAGACAAAATGAACCTAATACAAATAAATGAATGCTTAATAACTCCCCTGCACATGCTCCTAAAAATCCAAACCTTCACCTGTAAATAAAACGTCCCGACCTGAAGACATCTTAATGTTATTATTTTGTTATACACACAGTGCCGCCAAGTGGAATCAAAAATTTGTTTTTATTTTAATTTTCACGTACTGCACGGTGCCCTTTTGACGAATCCGACTGAAAATTAGTCAGAAAAGACTCAAGACAATGATCTTACTCTCTGCCGAATTTTGTGACGTTTTGGCAAAAGGCGTGGCTATTAAGGTGCTGAAAAGTCCGATTGTACTCTGTGGCAACAAAAGCTCCGGCAACATGACTCAGATCATCCTATCTTCTCGAAGTTGTACACATTTGAGGATACTTCAGCCCTGAAGACATCTACCAACTTATTTTATATCGTAGTAGTAGCGCCACCAACTGGTAAAAGCTAATACAAGTTATTTTCTTGGATGTTTTTCTCCGTGCAACTCAACAAGGTCGCCCTCATATATGCTCGGATGACTGTTTCGGCCATGAGGATGTCACAATACGAAATTCGTGATTTTTCGTGAAAAGTTGTGGGAGTGGCATTGCACTGTTCGGCAATAAAACAAAGCTGATTATGAGGTTCTAAATATGAACGACAACTCGTAAAACTTTACACACACATCAGGCCGAGCAAATTTATCAATATTTTATACGTTAGTTGTGCAGCTTTTTTGAAATGGCTCGCCATGGCCCTCGAGAAATGTTAAAAAAAAGCAGCTCTGGTTGAGTGTTTCACCTCGCTTTTTGTAAATTTTATGGAGTACAGTGAACCCTCGGTTATCGCGGTTAATGGGGACCGAGACCACCCGCGAAAACTGAAAATCCGCGAAGTAGCGGCGCACCTTCAAAAATGCTTAAAAAAAATATACAATATATATAATAAATATATATATATATATATATATATATATATATATATATATATATATATATATATATATATATATACGGGGAGAGAGAGAGTGAAATTCATGTTATAACAAAAAAACCAAATTATTATTAAAACATATTATTTTTTTATTCCCCAGCCATTCTTTTTGTATTTATTTAATTACTCCGACTTTTACCTGCTGGTACGCCGTCCGGTGTGCCCTGTGAAATGAAAGGTGGCATTCTTTATTTATTTATTCATTTATTCATTCATAACTGACAGCCTCGCGCTCCGCTCGTGCCCGGGCAGAAGAGGTGCTCCAATTTGGCTTAACTGTGACACACGCCCGTCCTCCTCCGTCCGGAGCTTCCATTCGGTTAAACTTAGGGGCCGCTTGGCACCGCCCGTGCCCGGGGAAGGTGCTCCTCTTCGGCTTACTGTGACGCGAGCATGCCCTCCTCCTCCGGAGCTTCCATTCGGTTAAACTTAGGGGCCGCTTGGAACCGCCCGTGCCCGGGGAAGGTGCTCCTCTTCGGCTTACTGTGACGCGAGCATGCCCTCCTCCTCCGGAGCTTCCATTCGGTTAAACTTAGGGGCCGCTTGGCACCGCCCGTGCCCGGGGAAGGTGCTCCTCTACGGCTTAACTGCCACGCACGCTGGCCGGAGCTCTGGTACGGTCCGAACCGCGCGAAACGTCGCCACCGATCGTGTCCGGGGGAACGTGCTCTTCTTCGTCCACTCTCCTCTTCGCCCACGCTCTTCTTCGGCGCACGCCGGCCGTCTAACCGCTCCAGCGCCCCGTCGTGCCGCTCGGCGAAACTACAATGCCCCCGAATATTTTTTAGACCCGCGAAGCACTGAACCTGCGAAAGGTGAACCGCGAAGTAGCGAGGGTTCACTGTATGTATAAGACCAAGACCTACAAAAAAGTCTCTTGGAGCAATGAGCTAGGTTTTACAGGAAGTCGGCCATTTTGAATTTACTTAAAAGGGGGCGGGTCACCACAATGGACTTTGTGTAGAAATTATTATTGGGGCCCGAGCAGCGACCGCGGCGAGGTCCCTATTGTTTTTGTAGAAAATATTATTACTTTTATTATTATTATTATTATTATTAGGGCCTGAGCAGCGACCGCTGCGAAGTCCCTATTGTTTTTGTAGAAATTATTATTATTATTTTTCCGATTGTTCGATCGCATTTTTGACCCCCGAAACATGCACAAAAACTCACCAAACCTGGCAGTCTCATCGGGCATGGCGAAAAATTTGATATTTTAACGTCTAATATGAACAGGAAGTGAGTTATGAATTTTTGAAAGTCCGACTTTTGCCCTTTTTTGCATGTTTACAGGGGTCATTCTTTTGCACCCTGATCCTAAAGGCTTCATCTGATTGCCTTAAAATTCTGTCTGTAGCATCTGAAGACCTGGGACAAACACTGGGGCTAAAATTTTTTGTTTCCGAAATACTATATGACGGGGGCGGGGCATCAAAGTTTTCACTTAAGATTTCCTTCGCCGCAATGGACAAAATGCTTAATAACTCTCCTGCACATGCTGCTAAAAATCCAAAACTTCACATGTACATAAAGAGTCTGTACCTGAAGACATCTATATGTTTATATTCAGTTATACACCTTGCGCCAATCAATATCATTTTTTACATTTTGACGTACTGCACGGTGCCCTTTTAACGAATCTGATTGAAAATTGGCTAGAAAAGACTCAAGACATTGATCTTACTCTATCCCTATTTTTGTGACTTTCCTTCGAAGGGCGTGGCTATTACGGTGCCGCAGAGTCTGATTATTCTCCGTGGCAACAAAAGTTCCTGCAAAATGATTCAGATGATCCATCTTCTCGAAATTTTTCACATTTGAGGATATTCAGGCCCTGAAGACGGCTGCCAACTTATTTTTGATCGCAGTGGTAGCGCCACCAACTGGTTAAAACAAATACAAATTATTTTCGTTGATTTTTTTCTCCGGGCAGGTTAACAAAATCTACCTTACATTTGCTCGGATGAGTGTTTAGGCCTTGAGGATGTCACAATACGAAAGTCTTTCGCCTTCTTCAGAGTGTCACATGATGGTGTCTTGTGGCCCGTCTTTATCAGCTGATGTTCCATGAGGGCGTGACTTACCTGTCACAAGAATGAAGGCAAGTCACGCCCCCCGCTGTCCGTTCACTCCGCCAAAATGCTGCTCCAGGTGGTAGAGAGGATGAAGGCTCCCTTGTCTCTGTTCATGGTTTTTATGCCTCGCTTGCAGATCTCAATGGCCTCTCTGATCCAGCGCTGTTGTTTGTTCTCTTCGGTGCGGATGACCCTGCCCTTCTCCCGGTCCATGATGTGGTTTTCCCTTTTGCAGTGGTCAGTGATTGCTGATTTGTAATGTTCATGTTGTGCTTGTTCTTTTACTGCTCTGATTTTTCATTTTTTTGACAGGTAAGTCACACCCTCATGGAACATCAGCTGATAAAGACGGGTCTCAAGACACCATCATGCGACACTCTGAAGAAGGCGAAAGACTCGCCGAAACATGTCAGGTAAAAAATTAACCTAAAACATAATTGTCTGCTTTTAATGAATCAGTCAAATATCAATAATAAGAAGACAAAATGAACCTAATACAAATAAATGAATGCTTAATAACTCCCCTGCACATGCTCCTAAAAATCCAAACCTTCACCTGTAAATAAAACGTCCCGACCTGAAGACATCTTAATGTTATTATTTTGTTATACACACAGTGCCGCCAAGTGGAATCAAAAATTTGTTTTTATTTTAATTTTCACGTACTGCACGGTGCCCTTTCGACGAATCCGACTGAAAATTAGTCAGAAAAGACTCAAGACAATGATCTTACTCTCTGCCGAATTTTGTGACGTTTTGGCAAAAGGCGTGGCTATTACGGTGCTGAAAAGTCCGATTGTACTCTGTGGCAACAAAAGCTCCTGCAACATGACTCAGGTGATCCTATCTTCTCGAAGTTGCACACATTTGAGGATACTTAAGCCCTGAAGACATCTACCAACTTATTTTTCATCGTAGTAGTAGCGCCACCAACTGGTAAAAGCTAATACAAGTTATTTTCTTGGATGTTTTTCTCCGTGCAACTCAACAAGGTCGCCCTCATATATGCTCGGATGACTGTTTCGGCCATGAGGATGTCACAATACGAAATTCGTCCTTTTTCATGAAAAGTTGTGGGAGTGGCATTGCACTGTTCGGCAATAAAACAAAGCTGATTATGAGGTTCTAAATATGAACGACAACTCGTGAAACTTTACACACACATCAGGCCGAGCAAATTTATCAATATTTTATACGTTAGTTGTGCAGCTTTTTTGAAATGGCTCGCCATGGCCCTCGAGAAATGTTCAAAAAAGCAGCCCTGGTTGAGTGTTTCACCTCGTTTTTTGTAAATTTTATGGAGTACAGTGAACCCTCGGTTATCGCGGTTAATGGGGACCGAGACCACCCGCAAAAACTGAAAATCCGCGAAGTAGCGGCGCACCTTCAAAAATGCTTAAAAAAAATATACAATATATATAATAAATATATAAATATATATATATATATATATATATATATATATATATATATATATATATATATACGGGGGGAGAGAGAGAGACAGAGAGTGAAATTCATGTTATAACAAAAAAAACAAATTATTATTAAAACTTATTATTTTTTTATTCCCCAACCATTCTTTTTGTATTTATTTAATTACTCCGACTTTTACCTGCTGGTACGCCGTCCGGTGTGCCCTGTGAAATGAAAGGTGGCATTCTTTATTTATTCATTCATTTATTCATTCATAACTGACAGCCTCGCGCTCCGCTCGTGCCCGGGCAGAAGAGGTGCTCCAATTCGGCTTCACTGTGACACACGCCCGCCCTCCTCCCCCGGAGCTTCCATTCGGTTAAACTTAGGGGCCGCTTGGCACCGCCCGTGCCCGGGGAAGGTGCTCCTCTTCGGCTTACTGTGACGCGAGCATGCCCTCCTCCTGCGGAGCTTCCATTCGGTTAAACTTAGGGGCCGCTTGGAACCGCCCGTGCCCGGGGAAGGTGCTCCTCTTCGGCTTACTGTGACGCGAGCATGCCCTCCTCCTCCGGAGCTTCCATTCGGTTAAACTTAGGGGCCGCTTGGCACCGCCCGTGCCCGGGGAAGGTGCTCCTCTACGGCTTAACTGCCACGCACGCCGGCCGGAGCTCTGGTACGGTCCGAACCGCGCGAAACGTCGCCACCGATCGTGTCCGGGGGAACGTGCTCTCTTCGTCCACTCTCCTCTTCGCCCACGCTCTTCTTCGGCGCACGCCGGCCGTCTAACTGCTCCAGCGCCCCGTCGTGCCGCTCGGCGAAACTACAATGCCCCCGAATATTTTTTAGACCCGCGAAGCACTGAACCCGCGAAAGGTGAACCGCGAAGTAGCGAGGGTTCACTGTATGTATAAGACCAAGACCTACAAAAAAGTCTCTTGGAGCAATGAGCTAGGTTTTACAGGAAGTCGGCCATTTTGAATTTACTTAAAAGGGGGCGGGTCACCACAATGGACTTTGTGTAGAAATTATTATTGGGGCCCGAGCAGCGACCGCGGCGAGGTCCCTATTGTTTTTGTAGAAATTATTATTATTATTATTTTTCCGATTGTTCGATCGCATTTTTGACCCCCGAAACATGCACAAAAACTCACCAAACTTGGCAGTCTCATCGGGCATGGCGAAAAATTTGATATTTTAACGTCTAATATGAACAGGAAGTGAGTTATGAATTTTTGAAAGTCCGATTTTTGCCCTTTTTTGCATGTTTACAGGGGTCATTCTTTTGCACCCTGATCCTAAAGGCTTCATCTGATTGCCTTAAAATTCTGTCTGGAGCATCTTAAGACCTGGGACAAACACTGGGGCTAAAAATTTTTGTTTCCGAAATACTATATGACGGGGGCGGGGCTTCAAAGTTTTCACTTAAGATTTCCTTCGCCGCAATGGACAAAATGCTTAATAACTCTCCTGCACGTGCTGCTAAAAATCCAAAACTTCACATGTACATAAAGAGTCGGTACCTGAAGACATCTATATGTTTATATTCAGTTATACACCTTGCGCCAATCAATATCATTTTTTACATTTTGACGTACTGCACGGTGCCCTTTTAACGAATCTGATTGAAAATTGGCTAGAAAAGACTCAAGACATTGATCTTACTCTATCCCTATTTTTGTGACTTTCCTTCGAAGGGCGTGGCTATTACGGTGCCGCAGAGTCTGATTATTCTCCGTGGCAACAAAAGTTCCTGCAAAATGATTCAGATGATCCATCTTCTCGAAATTTTTCACATTTGAGGATATTCAGGCCCTGAAGACGGCTGCCAACTTATTTTTGATCGCAGTGGTAGCGCCACCAACTGGTTAAAACAAATACAAATTATTTTCGTTGATTTTTTTCTCCGGGCAGGTTAACAAAATCTACCTTATATTTGCTCGGATGAGTGTTTAGGCCTTGAGGATGTCACAATACGAAAGTCTTTCGCCTTCTTCAGAGTTTCACATGATGGTGTCTTGTGACCCGTCTTTATCAGCTGATGTTCCATGAGGGCGTGACTTACCTGTCACGAGAATGAAGGCAAGTCACGCCCCCCGCTGTCCGTTCACTCCGCCAAGATGCTGGTCCAGGTGGTAGAGAGGATGAAGGCTCCCTTGTCTCTGTTCATGGTTTTTATGCCTCGCTTGCAGATCTCAATGGCCTCTCTGATCCAGCGCTGTTGTTTGTTCTCTTCGGTGCGGATGACCCTGCCCTTCTCCCGGTCCATGATGTGGTTTTCCCTTTTGCAGTGGTCAGTGATTGCTGATTTGTAATGTTCATGTTGTGCTTGTTCTTTTACTGCTCTGATTTTTCATTTTTTTGACAGGTAAGTCACACCCTCATGGAACATCAGCTGATAAAGACGGGTCTCAAGACACCATCATGCGACACTCTGAAGAAGGCGAAAGACTCGCCGAAACATGTCAGGTAAAAAATTAACCTAAAACATAATTGTCTGCTTTTAATGAATCAGTCAAATATCAATAATAAGAAGACAAAATGAACCTAATACAAATAAATGAATGCTTAATAACTCCCCTGCACATGCTCCTAAAAATCCAAACCTTCACCTGTAAATAAAACGTCCCGACCTGAAGACATCTTAATGTTATTATTTTGTTATACACACAGTGCCGCCAAGTGGAATCAAAAATTTGTTTTTATTTTAATTTTCACGTACTGCACGGTGCCCTTTTGACGAATCCGACTGAAAATTAGTCAGAAAAGACTCAAGACAATGATCTTACTCTCTGCCGAATTTTGTGACGTTTTGGCAAAAGGCGTGGCTATTAAGGTGCTGAAAAGTCCGATTGTACTCTGTGGCAACAAAAGCTCCGGCAACATGACTCAGATGATCCTATCTTCTCGAAGTTGTACACATTTGAGGATACTTCAGCCCTGAAGACATCTACCAACTTATTTTACATCGTAGTAGTAGCGCCACCAACTGGTAAAAGCTAATACAAGTTATTTTCTTGGATGTTTTTCTCCGTGCAACTCAACAAGGTCGCCCTCATATATGCTCGGATGACTGTTTCGGCCATGAGGATGTCACAATACGAAATTCGTGATTTTTCGTGAAAAGTTGTGGGAGTGGCATTGCACTGTTCGGCAATAAAATAAAGCTGATTATGAGGTTCTAAATATGAACGACAACTCGTAAAACTTTACACACACATCAGGCCGAGCAAATTTATCAATATTTTATACGTTAGTTGTGCAGCTTTTTTGAAATGGCTCGCCATGGCCCTCGAGAAATGTTAAAAAAAAGCAGCTCTGGTTGAGTGTTTCACCTCGCTTTTTGTAAATTTTATGGAGTACAGTGAACCCTCGGTTATCGCGGTTAATGGGGACCGAGACCACCCGCGAAAACTGAAAATCCGCGAAGTAGCGGCGCACCTTCAAAAATGCTTAAAAAAAATATACAATATATATCATAAATATATAAATATATATATATATATATATATATATATATATATATATATATATATATATATATATATATATACGGGGAGAGAGAGAGTGAAATTCATGTTATAACAAAAAAACCAAATTATTATTAAAACGTATTATTTTTTTATTCCCCAGCCATTCTTTTTGTTATTATTTAATTACTCCGACTTTTACCTGCTGGTACGCCGTCCGGTGTGCCCTGTGAAATGAAAGGTGGCATTCTTTATTTATTTATTCATTTATTCATTCATAACTGACAGCCTCGCGCTCCGCTCGTGCCCGGGCAGAAGAGGTGCTCCAATTTGGCTTAACTGTGACACACGCCCGTCCTCCTCCGTCCGGAGCTTCCATTCGGTTAAACTTAGGGGCCGCTTGGCACCGCCCGTGCCCGGGGTAGATGCTCCTCTTCGGCTTACTGTGACGCGAGCATGCCCTCCTCCTCCGGAGCTTCCATTCGGTTAAACTTAGGGGCCGCTTGGAACCGCCCGTGCCCGGGGAAGGTGCTCCTCTTCGGCTTACTGTGACGCGAGCATGCCCTCCTCCTCCGGAGCTTCCATTCGGTTAAACTTAGGGGCCGCTTGGCACCGCCCGTGCCCGGGGAAGGTGCTCCTCTACGGCTTAACTGCCACGCACGCTGGCCGGAGCTCTGGTACGGTCCGAACCGCGCGAAACGTCGCCACCGATCGTGTCCGGGGGAACGTGCTCTTCTTCGTCCACTCTCCTCTTCGCCCACGCTCTTCTTCGGCGCACGCCGGCCGTCTAACCGCTCCAGCGCCCCGTCGTGCCGCTCGGCGAAACTACAATGCCCCCGAATATTTTTTAGACCCGCGAAGCACTGAACCTGCGAAAGGTGAACCGCGAAGTAGCGAGGGTTCACTGTATGTATAAGACCAAGACCTACAAAAAAGTCTCTTGGAGCAATGAGCTAGGTTTTACAGGAAGTCGGCCATTTTGAATTTACTTAAAAGGGGGCGGGTCACCACAATGGACTTTGTGTAGAAATTATTATTGGGGCCCGAGCAGCGACCGCGGCGAGGTCCCTATTGTTTTTGTAGAAAATATTATTACTTTTATTATTATTATTATTATTATTATTAGGGCCTGAGCAGCGACCGCTGCGAAGTCCCTATTGTTTTTGTAGAAATTATTATTATTATTTTTCCGATTGTTCGATCGCATTTTTGACCCCCGAAACATGCACAAAAACTCACCAAACTTGGCAGTCTCATCGGGCATGGCGAAAAATTTGATATTTTAACGTCTAATATGAACAGGAAGTGAGTTATGAATTTTTGAAAGTCCGACTTTTGCCCTTTTTTGCATGTTTACAGGGGTCATTCTTTTGCACCCTGATCCTAAAGGCTTCATCTGATTGCCTTAAAATTCTGTCTGTAGCATCTGAAGACCTGGCACAAACACTGGGGCTAAAATTTTTTGTTTCCGAAATACTATATGACGGGGGCGGGGCATCAAAGTTTTCACTTAAGATTTCCTTCGCCGCAATGGACAAAATGCTTAATAACTCTCCTGCACATGCTGCTAAAAATCCAAAACTTCACATGTACATAAAGAGTCTGTACCTGAAGACATCTATATGTTTATATTCAGTTATACACCTTGCGCCAATCAATATCATTTTTTACATTTTGACGTACTGCACGGTGCCCTTTTAACGAATCTGATTGAAAATTGGCTAGAAAAGACTCAAGACATTGATCTTACTCTATCCCTATTTTTGTGACTTTCCTTCGAAGGGCGTGGCTATTACGGTGCCGCAGAGTCTGATTATTCTCCGTGGCAACAAAAGTTCCTGCAAAATGATTCAGATGATCCATCTTCTCGAAATTTTTCACATTTGAGGATATTCAGGCCCTGAAGACGGCTGCCAACTTATTTTTGATCGCAGTGGTAGCGCCACCAACTGGTTAAAACAAATACAAATTATTTTCGTTGATTTTTTTCTCCGGGCAGGTTAACAAAATCTACCTTACATTTGCTCGGATGAGTGTTTAGGCCTTGAGGATGTCACAATACGAAAGTCTTTCGCCTTCTTCAGAGTGTCACATGATGGTGTCTTGTGGCCCGTCTTTATCAGCTGATGTTCCATGAGGGCGTGACTTACCTGTCACAAGAATGAAGGCAAGTCACGCCCCCCGCTGTCCGTTCACTCCGCCAAAATGCTGCTCCAGGTGGTAGAGAGGATGAAGGCTCCCTTGTCTCTGTTCATGGTTTTTATGCCTCGCTTGCAGATCTCAATGGCCTCTCTGATCCAGCGCTGTTGTTTGTTCTCTTCGGTGCGGATGACCCTGCCCTTCTCCCGGTCCATGATGTGGTTTTCCCTTTTGCAGTGGTCAGTGATTGCTGATTTGTAATGTTCATGTTGTGCTTGTTCTTTTACTGCTCTGATTTTTCATTTTTTTGACAGGTAAGTCACACCCTCATGGAACATCAGCTCAAGACACCATCATGCGACACTCTGAAGAAGGCGAAAGACTCGCCGAAACATGTCAGTGAAAAAATTAACCTAAAACATAATTGTCTGCTTTTAATGAATCAGTCAAATATCAATAATAAGAAGACAAAATGAACCTAATACAAATAAATGAATGCTTAATAACTCCCCTGCACATGCTCCTAAAAATCCAAACCTTCACCTGTAAATAAAACGTCCCGACCTGAAGACATCTTAATGTTATTATTTTGTTATACACACAGTGCCGCCAAGTGGAATCAAAAATTTGTTTTTATTTTAATTTTCACGTACTGCACGGTGCCCTTTCGACGAATCCGACTGAAAATTAGTCAGAAAAGACTCAAGACAATGATCTTACTCTCTGCCGAATTTTGTGACGTTTTGGCAAAAGGCGTGGCTATTACGGTGCTGAAAAGTCCGATTGTACTCTGTGGCAACAAAAGCTCCAGCAACATGACTCAGGTGATCCTATCTTCTCGAAGTTGCACACATTTGAGGATACTTAAGCCCTGAAGACATCTACCAACTTATTTTTCATCGTAGTAGTAGCGCCACCAACTGGTAAAAGCTAATACAAGTTATTTTCTTGGATGTTTTTCTCCGTGCAACTCAACAAGGTCGCCCTCATATATGCTCGGATGACTGTTTCGGCCATGAGGATGTCCCAATACGAAATTCGTCCTTTTTCATGAAAAGTTGTGGGAGTGGCATTGCACTGTTCGGCAATAAAACAAAGCTGATTATGAGGTTCTAAATATGAACGACAACTCGTGAAACTTTACACACACATCAGGCCGAGCAAATTTATCAATATTTTATACGTTAGTTGTGCAGCTTTTTTGAAATGGCTCGCCATGGCCCTCGAGAAATGTTCAAAAAAGCAGCCCTGGTTGAGTGTTTCACCTCGCTTTTTGTAAATTTTATGGAGTACAGTGAACCCTCGGTTATCGCGGTTAATGGGGACCGAGACCACCCGCAAAAACTGAAAATCCGCGAAGTAGCGGCGCACCTTCAAAAATGCTTAAAAAAAATATACAATATATATAATAATATATATATATATATATATATATATATATATATATATATATATATATATATATATATACGGGGGGAGAGAGAGAGACAGAGAGTGAAATTCATGTTATAACAAAAAAAACAAATTATTATTAAAACTTATTATTTTTTTATTCCCCAACCATTCTTTTTGTATTTATTTAATTACTCCGACTTTTACCTGCTGGTACGCCGTCCGGTGTGCCCTGTGAAATGAAAGGTGGCATTCTTTATTTATTCATTTATTTATTCATTCATAACTGACAGCCTCGCGCTCCGCTCGTGCCCGGGCAGAAGAGGTGCTCCAATTCGGCTTCACTGTGACACACGCCCGCCCTCCTCCCCCGGAGCTTCCATTCGGTTAAACTTAGGGGCCGCTTGGCACCGCCCGTGCCCGGGGAAGGTGCTCCTCTTCGGCTTACTGTGACGCGAGCATGCCCTCCTCCTGCGGAGCTTCCATTCGGTTAAACTTAGGGGCCGCTTGGAACCGCCCGTGCCCGGGGAAGGTGCTCCTCTTCGGCTTACTGTGACGCGAGCATGCCCTCCTCCTCCGGAGCTTCCATTCGGTTAAACTTAGGGGCCGCTTGGCACCGCCCGTGCCCGGGAAAGGTGCTCCTCTACGGCTTAACTGCCACGCACGCCGGCCGGAGCTCTGGTACGGTCCGAACCGCGCGAAACGTCGCCACCGATCGTGTCCGGGGGAACGTGCTCTCTTCGTCCACTCTCCTCTTCGCCCACGCTCTTCTTCGGCGCACGCCGGCCGTCTAACTGCTCCAGCGCCCCGTCGTGCCGCTCGGCGAAACTACAATGCCCCCGAATATTTTTTAGACCCGCGAAGCACTGAACCCGCGAAAGGTGAACCGCGAAGTAGCGAGGGTTCACTGTATGTATAAGACCAAGACCTACAAAAAAGTCTCTTGGAGCAATGAGCTAGGTTTTACAGGAAGTCGGCCATTTTGAATTTACTTAAAAGGGGGCGGGTCACCACAATGGACTTTGTGTAGAAATTATTATTGGGGCCCGAGCAGCGACCGCGGCGAGGTCCCTATTGTTTTTGTAGAAATTATTATTATTATTATTTTTCCGATTGTTCGATCGCATTTTTGACCCCCGAAACATGCACAAAAACTCACCAAACTTGGCAGTCTCATCGGGCATGGCGAAAAATTTGATATTTTAACGTCTAATATGAACAGGAAGTGAGTTATGAATTTTTGAAAGTCCGATTTTTGCCCTTTTTTGCATGTTTACAGGGGTCATTCTTTTGCACCCTGATCCTAAAGGCTTCATCTGATTGCCTTAAAATTCTGTCTGTAGCATCTTAAGACCTGGGACAAACACTGGGGCTAAAAATTTTTGTTTCCGAAATACTATATGACGGGGGCGGGGCTTCAAAGTTTTCACTTAAGATTTCCTTCGCCGCAATGGACAAAATGCTTAATAACTCTCCTGCACGTGCTGCTAAAAATCCAAAACTTCACATGTACATAAAGAGTCGGTACCTGAAGACATCTATATGTTTATATTCAGTTATACACCTTGCGCCAATCAATATCATTTTTTACATTTTGACGTACTGCACGGTGCCCTTTTAACGAATCTGATTGAAAATTGGCTAGAAAAGACTCAAGACATTGATCTTACTCTATCCCTATTTTTGTGACTTTCCTTCGAAGGGCGTGGCTATTACGGTGCCGCAGAGTCTGATTATTCTCCGTGGCAACAAAAGTTCCTGCAAAATGATTCAGATGATCCATCTTCTCGAAATTTTTCACATTTGAGGATATTCAGGCCCTGAAGACGGCTGCCAACTTATTTTTGATCGCAGTGGTAGCGCCACCAACTGGTTAAAACAAATACAAATTATTTTCGTTGATGTTTTTCTCCGGGCAGGTTAACAAAATCTACCTTATATTTGCTCGGATGAGTGTTTAGGCCTTGAGGATGTCACAATACGAAAGTCTTTCGCCTTCTTCAGAGTGTCACATGATGGTGTCTTGTGACCCGTCTTTATCAGCTGATGTTCCATGAGGGCGTGACTTACCTGTCACGAGAATGAAGGCAAGTCACGCCCCCCGCTGTCCGTTCACTCCGCCAAGATGCTGGTCCAGGTGGTAGAGAGGATGAAGGCTCCCTTGTCTCTGTTCATGGTTTTTATGCCTCGCTTGCAGATCTCAATGGCCTCTCTGATCCAGCGCTGTTGTTTGTTCTCTTCTGTGCGGATGACCCTGCCCTTCTCCCGGTCCATGATGTGGTTTTCCCTTTTGCAGTGGTCAGTGATTGCTGATTTGTAATGTTCATGTTGTGCTTGTTCTTTTACTGCTCTGATTTTTTTCATTTTTTTGACAGGTAAGTCACACCCTCATGGAACATCAGCTCAAGACACCATCATGCGACACTCTGAAGAAGGCGAAAGACTCGCCGAAACATGTCAGTGAAAAAATTAACCTAAAACATAATTGTCTGCTTTTAATGAATCAGTCAAATATCAATAATAAGAAGACAAAATGAACCTAATACAAATAAATGAATGCTTAATAACTCCCCTGCACATGCTCCTAAAAATCCAAACCTTCACCTGTAAATAAAACGTCCCGACCTGAAGACATCTTAATGTTATTATTTTGTTATACACACAGCGCCGCCAAGTGGAATCAAAAATTTGTTTTTATTTTAATTTTCACGTACTGCACGGTGCCCTTTTGTCGAATCCGACTGAAAATTAGTCAGAAAAGACTCAAGACAATGATCTTACTCTCTGCCGAATTTTGTGACGTTTTGGCAAAAGGCGTGGCTATTACGGTGCTGAAAAGTCCGATTGTACTCTGTGGCAACAAAAGCTCCGGCAACATGACTCAGATGATCCTATCTTCTCGAATTGTACACATTTGAGGATACTTCAGCCCTGAAGACATCTACCAACTTATTTTACATCGTAGTAGTAGCGCCACCAACTGGTAAAAGCTAATACAAGTTATTTTCTTGGATGTTTTTCTCCGTGCAACTCAACAAGGTCGCCCTCATATATGCTCGGATGACTGTTTCGGCCATGAGGATGTCACAATACGAAATTCGTCCTTTTTCGTGAAAAGTTGTGGGAGTGGCATTGCACTGTTCGGCAATAAAACAAAGCTGATTATGAGGTTCTAAATATGAACGACAACTCGTAAAACTTTACACACACATCAGGCCGAGCAAATTTATCAATATTTTATACGTTAGTTGTGCAGCTTTTTTGAAATGGCTCGCCATGGCCCTCGAGAAATGTTAAAAAAAGCAGCTCTGGTTGAGTGTTTCACCTCGCTTTTTGTAAATTTTATGGAGTACAGTGAACCCTCGGTTATCGCGGTTAATGGGGACCGAGACCACCCGCGAAAACTGAAAATCCGCGAAGTAGCGGTGCACCTTCAAAAATGCTTAAAAAAAATATACAATATATATAATAAATATATATATATATATATATATATATATACGGGGAGAGAGAGAGTGAAATTCATGTTATAACAAAAAAACCAAATTATTATTTTTTTATTCCCCAGCCATTCTTTTTGTATTTATTTAATTACTCCGACTTTTACCTGCTGGTACGCCGTCCGGTGTGCCCTTTGAAATGAAAGGTGGCATTCTTTATTTATTTATTCATTTATTCATTCATAACTGACAGCCTCGCGCTCCGCTCATGCCCGGGCAGAAGAGGTGCTCCAATTTGGCTTAACTGTGACACACGCCCGCCCTCCTCCCCCGGAGCTTCCATTCGGTTAAACTTAGGGGCCGCTTGGCACCGCCCGTGCCCGGGGAAGGTGCTCCTCTTCGGCTTACTGTGACGTGAGCATGCCCTCCTCCACCGGAGCTTCCATTCGGTTAAACTTAGGGGCCGCTTGGAACCGCCCGTGCCCGGGGAAGGTGCTCCTCTACGGCTTAACTGCCACGCACGCCGGCCGGAGCTCTGGTACGGTCCGAACCGCGCGAAACGTCGGCACCGATCGTGTCCGGGGGAACGTGCTCTTCTTCGTCCACTCTCCTCTTCGCCCACGCTCTTCTTTGGCGCACGCCGGCCGTCTAATCTCTCCAGCGACCCGTCGTGCCGCTCGGCGAAACTACAATGCCCCCGAATATTTTTTAGACCCGCGAAGCACTGAACCCGCGAAAGGTGAACCGCGAAGTAGCGAGGGTTCACTGTATGTATAAGACCAAGACCTACAAAAAAGTCTCTTGGAGCAATGAGCTAGGTTTTACAGGAAGTCGGCCATTTTTAATTTACTTAAAAGGGGGCGGGTCACCACAATGGACTTTGTGTCGAAATTATTATTGGGGCCCGAGCAGCGACCGCGGCGAGGTCCCTATTGTTTTTGTAGAAAACATTATTACTTTTATTATTATTATTATTATTATTATTAGGGCCTGAGCAGCGACCGCTGCGAAGTCCCTATTGTTTTTGTAGAAATTATTATTATTATTATTTTTCCGATTGTTCGATCGCATTTTTGACCCCCGAAACACGCACAAAAACTCACCAAACTTGGCAGTCTCATCGGGCATGGCGAAAAATTTGATATTTTAACGTCTAATATGAACAGGAAGTGAGTTATGAATTTTTGAAAGTCCGACTTTTGCCCTTTTTTGCATGTTTACAGGGGTCATTCTTTTGCACCCTGATCCTAAAGGCTTCATCTGATTGCCTTAAAATTCTGTCTGTAGCATCTGAAGACCTGGGACAAACACTGGGGCTAAAATTTTTTGTTTCCGAAATACTATATGACGGGGGCGGGGCTTCAAAGTTTTCACTTAAGATTTCCTTCGCCGCAATGGACAAAATGCTTAATAACTCTCCTGCACATGCTGCTAAAAATCCAAAACTTCACATGTACATAAAGAGTCTGTACCTGAAGACATCTATATGTTTATATTCAGTTATACACCTTGCGCCAATCAATATCATTTTTTACATTTTGACGTACTGCACGGTGCCCTTTTAACGAATCCGATTGAAAATTGGCTAGAAAAGACTCAAGACATTGATCTTACTCTATCCCTATTTTTATGACTTTCCTTCAAAGGGCGTGGCTATTACGGTGCCGCAGAGTCTGATTATTCTCCGTGGCAAAAAAAGTTCCTGCAAAATGATTCAGATGATCCATCTTCTGGAAATCTTTCACATTTGAGGATATTCAGGCCCTGAAGACGGCTGCCAACTTATTTTTGATCGCAGTGGTAGCGCCACCAACTGGTTAAAACAAATACAAATTATTTTCGTTGATGTTTTTCTCCGGGCAGGTGAACAAAATCTACCTTATATTTGCTCGGATGAGTGTTTAGGCCTTGAGCATGTCACAATACGAAAGTCTTTCGCCTTCTTCAGAGTGTCACATGATGGTGTCTTGTGACCCGTCTTTATCAGCTGATGTTCCATGAGGGCGTGACTTACCTGTCACAAGAATGAAGGCAAGTCACGCCCCCCGCTGTCCGTTCACTCCGCCAAAATGCTGCTCCAGGTGGT